>NC_071343.1:25282865-25476212 GCF_027744825.2 Synchiropus splendidus
AGGTTAAAATTTCATGTTCGGAAGCTTCCATGCAAAGTAATGGCCCAATGCAGACAACGCTTTTTTAGCCTGAAATAAGGTCGATTCTGGAACGGCAAACATAAAAATGTTGATAACTTTCGAAAAACACTTCAGACTGCTTAGATTTGATGTGCAACTACTAGAAAGACCCTATCTGCTATAGTGGGAGGTGAACATTTTATGTTCTGAAGCTTCCATGCAAAGTTATGCCACAATGCAGTAAAAAGCGTTTACTGCAAGCTTCCCTGCAAATTTTTGACGCAAAGCGTAAAAAGCGTTTTGAGCCTGTGATAAGGTAGATTCCGGAACGCCAAACATAAAAATGTTGATAACTTTGGAAAAACACTTCAGACAGCTTAGATTTTATGTGCAACTACTAGAAAGACCCTTTCTGCTATAGTGGCCGGTTAAAATTTCATGTTCTGAAGCTTCCCTGCAAATTTATGGCACAATGCAGAAACCGCGTTTTCAGACTGAGATAAGGTGGGTTCCGAAACGCCAAACGTAAAAATGATGATCACTTTGGAACAACACTTCAGACAGCTTAGATTTGATGTGCAACTATTAGAAAGACCCGTTCTGGTATAGTGGGAGGTGAAAATTTCATGTTCTGAAGGTTCCCTGCAAAGTTATGGCACAATCCGTAAAACGCGTTTTCAGCCTGAGATAAGGTCGATTCCGGAACGCCATACATAAAAATGTTGATAACTTTTGAAAAACACATCAGACAGCTTAGATTTGATGTGCAACTGCTAGAAAGACCCTTTTCAGCTACAGTGGGAGCTTAAAATTTCATGTTCGGAAGCTTCCATGCAAAGTAATGGCACAATGCAGACAACGCTTTTTTAGCATGAAAAAAGGTCGATTCTGGAACGGCAAACAGAAAAATGTTGATAACTTTCGAAAAACACTTCAGACAGCTTAGATTTGATGTGCAACTACTAGAAAGACCCGTTCTGCTATAGTGGGAGGTGAAAATGTCATGTTCTAAAGGTTCCCTGCAAAGTTATGGCACAATCCGTGAAACGCGTTTTCAGCCTGAGATGAGATCGATTCCGGAACGCCATACATAAAAATGTTGATAACTTTGGAAAAACACTTCAGACAGCTTATATTTTATGTGCAACTACTAGAAGGACCTTTTCTGCTATAGTGACAGGTTAAAATTTCATGTTCTGAAGCTTCCCATCAAAGTTATGGCACAATGCAGAAAACGCGTTTTCAGCTTGAGATAAGGTGGGTTCCGGAACGCCAAACATAAAAATGTTGATAACTTTCGAAAAACACTTCAGACAGGTTAGATTTGATGTGCAACTACCAGAAAGACCCTTTCTGCTATAGTGGGAGGTCAAAATGTCATGTTCTGAAGCTTCCCTGCAAAGTTATGGGCCAATGCAGAAAACAATTTTTCATCCTGAGATAAGGTCGATTCCGGAACGTCAAACATAAAAATGTTGATAACTTTTCAAAAACACTTCAGACAGCTTAGATTTGATGTGCAACTACTAGAAAGACCCTTTCTGCTATAGTGGGAGGTGAAAATTCCATGTTCTGAAGCTTCCTTGCAAAGTTATGGCACAATGCAGAAAACACGTTTCCAGCCTGAGATAAGGTTGATTACGGAACGCCATACATAAAAATGTTGATAACTTTCGAAAAACACTTCAGACAGCTTAGATTTGATGTGCAACTACTAGAAAGACCCTTTCTGCTATAGTGGGAGGTGAAAATTTCATATTCTGAATCTTCCCTGCAAAGTTATGGGACAATGCAGAAAACGATTTTTCATCCTGAGATAAGGTCGATTCCGGTACGCCAAACATAAAAATGTTGATAACTTTCGAAAAACACTTCAGACAGCTTAGATTTGATGTGTAACTACTAGAAAGACCCTTTCTGCTATAGTGGGAGTTGAAAATTTCATGTTCTGAATCTTCCCTGCAAAGTTATGGGACAATGCAGAAAACGATTTTTCATCCTGAGATAAGGTCGATTCCGGTACGCCAAACATAAAAATGTTGATAACTTTCGAAAAACACTTCAGACAGCTTAGATTTGATGTGCAACTGCTAGAAAGACCATTTCTGCTATAGTGGGACGTGAAAATTTCATGTTCTGAAGCTTCCCTGCGAAGTTATCGTACAATGCAGAAAATGCGTTTTCAGCTTGAGATAAGGTGGGTTCCGGATAGCCAAACATAAAAATGTTGATAACTTCCGAAAAAAACTTCAGACAGCTTAGATTTGAGGTGCAACTACTAGAAAGACCCTTTCTGCTATAGTGGGAGCTGAACATTTCATGTTCTGAAGCCTACCTGCTAAGTTATGGCACAATGCAGAAAACGCGTTTTCTGCTTGAGATAAGGTGGGTTCCGGAACGCCAAACGTAAAAATGTTGATCACTTTGGAACAACTCTTCAGAAAGCTTAGAATTGATGGGCAACTACTAGAAAGACCCTTTCTGCTATAGTGGGAGGTTAAAATTTTGAGTTCTGAAGCTTCCCTCCAAAGTTATGGCACAATGCAAAAAAAGCGTTTAGAGCCTTAGATAAGGTGCGTTCCGAAACGCCTAACATAAAAATGTTGATAACTTTGGAAATACACTTCAGACAGCTTAGATTTGATGTGCAACTACTAGAAAAACCCTTTCTGCTATAGTGGGAGGTGAAAATTTCATGTTCTGAAGCTTCCTTGCAAAGTTATGGCACAGTGCAGAAAATGCGTTTTCAGCCTGAGATAAGGTTGATTCCGGAACGCCAAACATAAAAATGTTGATAAATTTGGAAAAACACTTCAGACAGCTTAGATTTGATGTGCAACTACTAGAAAGACCCTTTCTGCTATAGTGGGAGGTCAAAATTTCATGTTCTGAAGCTTCCCTGGAAAGTTATGGGACAATGCAGAAAACGCATTTTCATCCTGAGATTAGGTCGATTCCGGAACGTCAAACATAAAAATGTTGATAACTTTCGCAAAACACTTCAGACAGCTTAGATTTGATGTGCAACTACGAGAAAGACCCATTCTGCTATAGTGGGAGGTGAAAATTTCATGTTCTGAAACTTCCTTGCAAAGTTATGGCACAATGCAGAAAATGTGTTTTCAGCCAGAGATAAGGTTGATTCCGGAACGCCAAACATAAAAATGTTGATAACTTCGGAAAAACACTTCAGACAGCTTAGATTTGATGAGCAACTACTAGAAGGACCCTTTCTGCTATAGTGGGAGGTGAAAATTTCATGTTCTGAAGCTTCCCTGCAAAGTTATGGCACAATGCATTAAACGCGTTTTCAGCCTGAGATTAGGTGAGTTCCGGAACGTCAAACATAAAAATGTTGATAACTTTGGAAAAACACTTCAGACAGCTTAGATTTGATGTGCAACTACTAGAAAGACCCTTTCTGCTGTAGTGGGAGGTGAAAATTTCATGTTCTGAAGCTTCCTTGCAAAGTTATTGCACAATGCAGAAAATACGTTTTCAGCCTGAGATAAGGTTGATTCCGGAACGCTAAACATAAAAATGTTGATAACTATGGAAAAACACTTCAGACAGCTTAGATTTGATGTGCAACTACTAGAAAGACCCTTTCTGCTATAGTGGGAGGTCAAAATTTCATGTTCTGAAGCTTCCCTGGAAAGTTATGGGACAATGCAGAAAACGCAATTTCATCCTGAGATTAGGTTGATTACGGAACGCTAAACATAAAAATGTTGATAACTTTGGAAAAAACACTTCAGACAGCTTAGATTTGATGTGCAACTACTAGAAAAACCCTTTCTGCTATAGTGGGAGGTGAAAATTTCATTTTCTGAAGCTTCCCTGTAAAGTTATGGCACAATGCAGAAAACGCGTTTTCAGACTGAGATACGGTGGGTTCCGAAACGCCAAACGTAAAAATGTTGATCACTTTGCAAAGACACTTCAGACAGCTTAGATTTGATGTGCAACTACTAGAAAGACCCGTTCTGCTATAGTGGGAGGTGAAAATTTCATGTTCTAAAGGTTCCCTGCAAAGTTATGGCACAATCCGTAAAACGCGTTTTCAGCCTGAGATGAGGTCGATTCCGGAACGCCATACATAAAAATGTTGATATCTTTGGAAAAAAACTTCAGACAGCTTATATTTTATGTGCAACTACTAGAAGGACCTTTTCTGCTATAGTGACAGGTTAAAATTTCATGTTCTGAAGCTTCCCATCAAAGTTATGGCACAATGCAGAAAACGCGTTTTCAGCCTGAGATAAGGTGGGTTCCGAAACGCCAAACGTAAAAATGTTGATCACTTTGGAACAACACTTCAGACAGCTTAGAATTGATGGGCAACTACTAGAAAGACCCATTCTGCTATAGTGGGAGGTGAAAATTTCATGTTCTGAAGCTTCCCTGGAAAGTTATGGGACAATGCAGAAAACGCATTTTCATCCTGAGATAAGGTCGATTCCGGAACGTCAAACATAAAAATGTTGATAACTTTCGAAAAACACTTCAGACAGCTTAGATTTGATGTGCAACTACTAGAAAGACCCTTTCTCCTATAGTGGGAGGTGAAAATTTCATGTTCTGAAGCTTCCTGGCAAAGTTATGGCACAATGCAGAAAACACGTTTTCAGCCTGAGATAAGGTCGATTCCGGAACGCCATACATAAAAATGTTGATAACTTTGGACAAACACATCAGACAGCTTAGATTTGATGTGCAACTACTAGAAAGACCCTTTCTGCTATAGTGGGAGGTGAAAATTTCAAGTACTGAAGCTTCCTTGCAAAGTTATGGCACAATGCAGAAAACACGTTTTCAGCCTGAGATAAGGTTGATTACGGAACGCCAAACATAAGAATGTTGATAACTTTCGAAAAACACTTCAGACAGCTTAGATTTGATGTGCAACTACTAGGAAGACCCTTTCTGCTATAGTGGGAGGTGAAAATTTCATGTTCTGAAGCTTCCTTGCAAAGTTATGGCACAATGCAGAAAACACGTTTTCAGCCTGAGATAAGGTTGATTACGGAACGCCATACATAAAAATGTTGATAACTTTCGAAAAACACTTCAGACAGGTTAGATTTGATGTGCAACTGCCAGAAAGACCCTTTCTGCTATAGTGGGAGGTCAAAATGTCATGTTCTGAAGCTTCCCTGCAAAGTTATGGGCCAATGCAGAAAACGATATTTCATCCTGTGATAAGTTCGATTCCGAAACGCCGAACATAAAAATGTTGATAACTTTCGAAAAACACTTCAGACAGCTTAGATTTGATGTGCAACTACGAGAAAGAACCTTTCTGCTATAGTGGGAGGTCAAAATTTCATGTTCTGAAGCTTCCCTGGAAAGTTATGGGACAATGCAGAAAACGCATTTTCATCCTGAGATAAGGTCGATTCCGGAACGTCAAACATAAAAATGTTGATAACTTTCGAAAAACACTTCAGACAGCTTAGATTTGATGTGCAACTACTAGAAAGACCCTTTCTGCTATAGTGGGAGGTGAAAATTTCATGTTCTGAAGCTTCCTTGCAAAGTTATGGCACAATGCAGAAAACACGTTTTCAGCCTGAGATAAGGTCGATTCCGGAACGCCATACGTAAAAATGTTGATAACTTTGGACAAACACATCAGACAGCTTAGATTTGATGTGTAACTACTAGAAAGACCCTTTCTGCTATAGTGGGAGGTGAACATTTCATGTTCTGAAGCTTCCATGCAAAGTTATGGCACAATGCAGAAAACGCGTTTTCAGCTTGAGATAAGGTGGATTCCGGAACGCCAAACATAAAAATGTTGATAACTTTCGAAAAACACTTCAGACAGGTTAGATTTGATGTGCAACTACCAGAAAGACCCTTTCTGCTATAGTGGGAGGTCAAAATGTCATGTTCTGAAGCTTCCCTGCAAAGTTATGGGCCAATGCAGAAAACGATTTTTCATCCTGTGATAAGGTCGATTCCGAAACGCCGAATATAAAAATGTTGATAACTTTCGAAAAACACTTCAGACAGCTTAGATTTGATGTGCAACTACGAGAAAGAACCTTTCTGCTATAGTGGGAGGTCAAAATTTCATGTTCTGAAGCTTCCCTGGAAAGTTATGGGACAATGCAGAAAACGCATTTTCATCCTGAGATAAGGTCGATTCCGAAACGTCAACCATAAAAATGTTGATAACTTTCGAAAAACACTTCAGACAGCTTAGATTTGATGTGTAACTACTAGAAAGACCCTTTCTGCTATAATGGGAGGTGAAAATTTCATGTTCTGAAGCTTCCTTGTAAAGTTATGGCAAAATGCAGAAAACGATTTTTCATCCTGAGATAAGGTCGATTCCGGTACGCCAAACATAAAAATGTTGATAACTATCGAAAAACACTTCAGACAGCTTAGATTTGATGTGCAACTACTAGAAAGACCCTTTCTGCTATAGTGGGACGTGAAAATGTCATGTTCTGAAGCTTCCCTGCGAAGTTATGGCAAAATGCAGAAAACGCGTTTTCAGCCTGAGATAAGGTGGGTTCCGAAACACCAAACGTAAAAATGTTTATCACTTTGGAACAACACTTCAGACAGCTTAGATTTGATGTGCAACTACTAGAAAGACCCTTTCTGCTATAGTGGGAGGTGAAAATTTCATATTCTAAAGGTTCCCTGCAAAGTTATGGCACAATGCGTAAAACACGTTTTCAGCCTGAGATAAGGTCGATTCCGGAACGCCATAAATAAAAAATGTTGATAACTTTGGAAAAACACATCAGACAGCTTAGATTTGATGTGCAACTACTAGAAAGACCCTTTCTGCTATAGTGGGAGGTCAAAATGTCATGTTCTGAAGCTTCCCTGCAAAGTTATGGGCCAATGCAGGAAACGATTTTTCATCCTGTGATAAGGTCGATTCCGAAACGCCAAACATAAAAATGTTGATAACTTTGTAAAAACACTTCAGACCGCTTAAATTTGATGTGCAACTACTAGAAGGACCCTTTCTGCTATAGTGGCAGGTTAAAATTTCATGTTCTGAAGCTTCCCTGCAAAGTTATGGCCCAATGCAGAAAACGCGTTTTCAGCCTGAGATAAGGAGGGTTCCGGAACGCCAAACATAAAAATGTTGATAACTTTGGAAAAACACTTCAGACAGCTTAGATTTGATGTGCATCTACTAGAATGACCCTTTCTGCTATAGTGGGACGGGAAAATTTCATGTTCTGAAGCTTCCCTGCAAAGTTATGTCACAATGCAGAAAACCTGTTTTCAGCCTGAGATAAGGTGGGTTCCGGAACGCCAAACATAAAAATGTTGATAACTTTCGAAAAACACTTCAGACTGCTTAGATTTGATGTGCAACTACTAGAAAGACCCTTTCTGCTATAGTGGGAGGTGAAAATTTCATGTTCTGAAGCTTCCTTGCAAAGCTATGTCACAATGCAGAAAACGCGTTTTCAGCCCGGGAGTAAGGTAGATTCCGAAACGCCATACATAAAAATGTTTATAACTTTGGAAAAACAAATCAGACAGCTTAGATTTGATGTGCGACTACTAGAAAGACCCTTTCTGCTATAGTGGGAGGTAAAAATTTCATGTTCGGAAGCTACCATTCAAAGTTGTGGCACAATGCAGACAACGCGTTTTCAGCCTGACATAAGGTCGATTCTGGAACGCCAAACATAAAAATGTTGATAACTTCCGAAAAACACTTCAGACAGCTTAGATTTGATGTGCAACTACTAGAAAGACCCTTTCTGCTATAGTGGGAGGTGAACATTTCATGTTCTGAAGCCTCCCTGCAAAGTTATGGGACAATGCAGAAAACAATTTTTCATCCTGAGATAAGGTCGATTCCGGAAGGCCAAACATAAAAATGTTGATAACTTTCGAAAAACACTTCAGACAGCTTAGATTTGATGTGCAACTACTAGAAAGACCCTTTCTGCTATAGTGGGACGTTAAAATTTCATGTTCTGAAGCTTCCCTGCAAAGTTATGGCACAGTGCAGAAAACGTGTTTTCAGCTTGAGATAAGGTGGGTTCCGGAACGCCAAACATAAAAATATTGATAACTTTCGAAAAACACTTCATACAGCTTAGATTTGATGTGCAAATACCAGAAAAACCCTTTCTGCTATAGTGGGACGTGAAAATTTCATGTTCAGAATCTTCCCTGCAAAGTTATGGGACAATGCAGAAAACAATTTTTCATCCTGAGATAAGGTCGATTCCGGAACGCCAAACATAAAAATGTTGATAACTTTCGAAAAACACTTCAGACAGCTTAGATTTGATGTGCAACTACTGGAAAGACCCTTTCTGCTTTAGTGGGACGTGAAAATTTCATTTTCTGAAGCTTCCCTGCAAAGTTATGGCACAAAGTGTGAAAAGGGTTTTCTGCCTGAGATAAGGTGGTTTCCGAAACGCCAAACATAAAAATGTTGATAACTTTGGAAAAACACTTCAGACTGCTTAGATTTGATGTGCAACTACTAGAAAAACCCTTACTGCTATAGTGGGAGGTGAAAATTTCTTTTTTTGAAGCTTCCCTGCAAAGTTATGGCACAATGCAGAAAACGCGTTTTCAGCTTGAGATAAGGTGGGTTCCGGAACGCCAAACATAAAAATGTTGATAACGTTCGAAAAACACTTCAGACAGCTTAGATTTGATGTGCAACTACTGGAAAGACCCTTTCTGCTATAGTGGGACGTGAAAATTTCATGTTCTGAAGCTTCCCTGCAAAGTAATGGCACAATGCGTAAAACGCGTTTTCAGCCTGAGATAAGGTCGATTCCGGAACGACAAACATAAAAATGTTGATAACTTTGGAAAAACACATCAGACAGCTTAGATTTGATGTGCAACTACTAAAAAGACCCTTTCTGCTATAGTGGGAGGTTAAAATTTTATGTTCTGAAGCATCCTTGCAAAGTTATGCCACAATGAAGAAAATGCGTTTTCAGCCTGAGATAAGGTTGATTCCGGAACGCCAAACATAAAAATGTTCATAACTTTGGAAAAACACTTCAGACAGCTTAGATTTGCTGTGCAACTACTAGAAAAACCCTTTCTGCTATAGTAGGAGGTGAAAATTTCTTTTTCTGAAGCTTCCCTGCAAAGTTATGGCACAATGCAGAAAACGCGTTTTCAGCTTGAGATAAGGTGGGTTCCGGAACGCCAAACATAAAAATGTTGATAACGTTGGAAAAACACTTCAGACAGCTTAAATTTGATGTGCAACTACTAGAAAGACCCTTTCTGCTATAGTGGGATGTGAAAATTTCATGTTCTGAAGCTTCCCTGCAAAGTTATGGCACAATGCAGAAAACGCGTTTTCGCCTTGAGATAAGGTCGATTCCGGAACGCCAAACATAAAAATGTTGATAACTTTGGAAAAACACATCAGACAGCTTAGATTTGATGTGCAACTACTAGAAAGACCCTTTCTGGTATAGTGGGAGGTGAAAATTTCATGTTCTGAACCTTCCTTGCAAAGTTATGGCACAATGCAGAAAATGCGTTTTCAGCCTGAGATATGGTTGATTCCGGAACGCCAAACATAAAAATGTTCATAACTTTGGAAAAACACTTCAGACAACTTAGATTTGATGTGCAACTACTAGAAAAAACCCTTTCTGCTATAGTGGGAGGTGAAATTTTTATTTTCTGAAGCTTCCCTGCAAAGTTATGACACAAAGCGTAAAAAGCGTTTTCTGCCTGAGATAAGGTCGATTCCGGAACGCCAAACATAAAAATGTTGATAACTTTCAGAAAACACTTCAGACATCTTAGATTTGATGTGCAACTACTAGAAAGACCCTTTCTGCTATAGTGGGAGGTTAAAATTTCATGTTCGGAAGCTTCCATGCAAAGTTATGGCACAATGCAGACAACGCGCATTCAGACTGAGATAAGGTCGATTCTGGAACGCCAAACATAAAAATGTTGATAACTTCCGAAAAACACTTCAGACAGCTTAGATTTGATGTGCAACTACTAGAAAGATCCTTTCTGCTATAGTGGGAGGTGAACATTTCATGTTCTGAAGCCTCCCTGCAAAGTTATGGCACAATGCAGAAAACGCGTTTTCAGCTTGAGATAAGGTGGGTTCTGGAACGCCAAACATAAAAATGTTGATGACTTTCGAAAAACACTTCAGACAGCTTAGATTTGATGTGCAACTAGTGGAAAGACCCTTTCTGCTATAGTGGGAAGTGAAAATTTCATGTTCTGAATCTTCCCTGCAAAGTTGTGGCACAATGCAGAAAACGCGTTTTCACCATGAGATAAGGTCGATTCCGGAACGCCAAACATAAAAATGTTGATAACTTTCGAAAAACACTTCAGACAGCTTAGATTTGATGTGCAACTACTAGAAAGGCCCTTTCTGCTATAGTGGGACGTGAAAATTTCATGTTCTGAAGCTTCCCTGCAAAGTTATGGCACAATGCCGAAAACACGTTTTCAGCCTGAGATAAGGTGGGTTCCGGAACGCCAAACATAAAAATGTTGATAACTTTGGAAAAACACTTCAGACATCTTAGATTTGATATGCATCTACTACAAGGACCCTTTCTGCTATAGTGGGAGGTTAAAATTTCATGTTCTGAAGCCTCCCTGCAAATTTATGGCACAATGCAGAAAACGCGTTTTCAGCTTGAGATAAGGTCGATTCCGGAAAGCCAAACATAAAAATGTTGATAACTTTGGAAAAACACATCAGACAGCTTAGATTTGATGTGCAACTACTAGAAAGACCCTTTCTGGTATAGTGGGAGGTGAAAATTTCATGTTCTGAACCTTCCTTGCAAAGTTATGGCACAATGCAGAAAATGCGTTTTCAGCTTGAATAAAGGTTGATTCCGGAACGCCAAACATAAAAATGTTGATAACTTTGGGAAAACACTTCAGACATCTTAGATTTGATGGGCAACTACTAGAAAAACCCTTTCTGCTATAGTGGGAGGTGAAAATTTCATTTTCTGAAGCTTCCCTGCAAAGTTATGGCACAATGCAGAAAATACGTTTTCTGCATGAGATAAGGTCGATTCCGGAACGCCAAACATAAAAATGTTGATAACTTCCGAAAAACACTTCAGACAGCTTCGATTTGATGCGCAAATACTAGAAAGACCCTTTCTGCTATAGTGGGAGGTGAAAATTTCATGTTCGGAAGCTTCCTTGCAAAGTTATGGCACAATGCAGAAAATGCGTTTTCAGCCTGAGATAAGGTCGATTCAGGAACACCAAACATTAAAATGTTGAAAACTTTCGAAAAACACTTCAGACAGCTTGGATTTGATGTGCAACTACTAGAAAGATCCTTTCTGCGATAGTGGGACGTGAACATTTCATGTTCTGAAGCTTCCCTGAGAAGTTATGGCACAATACAGAAAACGCGTTTTCAGCCTGAGATAAGGTGGGTTCCGGAACGCCAAGCATAAAAATGTTGATAACTTTTGTTCAACACTTCAGACAGCTTAGATCTGATGTGCAACTACTAGAAAGACCATTTCTGCTATAGTGGGAGGTGAACATTTCATGTTCTGAAGCTTCCCTGCAAAGTTATTGCACAATGCGTTAAACGTGTTTTCAGCCTATGATAAGGTCGATTCCGGAACGCCAAACATAAAAATGTTGATAACTTTGGAAAAACACATCAGACAGCTTAGATTTGATGTGCAACTACTAGAAAGACCCTTTCTGGTATAGTGGGAGGTGAAAATTTCATGTTCTGAAGCTTCCTTGCAAAGTTATGGCACAATGCAGAAAATGCGTTTTCAGCCTGAGATAAGGTTGATTCCGTAACGCCAAACATAAAAATGTTCATAACTTTGGAAAAACACTACAGACAGCTTAGATTTGATGTGCAACTACTAGAAAAACCCATTCTGCTATAGTGGGAGGTGAAAATTTGATTTTCTCAAGCTTCCCTGCAAAGTTATGGCACAATGCAGAAAATGCGTTTTCTTCCTGAGATAAGGTCGATTCCGGAACGCAAAACATAAAAATGTTGATAACTTTGGAAAAACACTTCAGACAGCTTAGATTTGATGTGCAACTACTAGAAAGACCCTTTCTGCTATAGTGGGAGGTGAAAATTTCATTTTCTGAAGCTTCCCTGCAAAGTTATGGCACAATGCGTAAAACGCGTTTTCAGCGTGAGATAAGGTCGATTCCCGAACGCCAAACAAAAAAATGTTGATAACTTTCGGAAAACACTTCAGACATCTTAGATTTGATGTGCAACTACTAGAAAGACCCTTTCTGCTATAGTGGGAGGTTAAAATTTCATGTTCTGAAGCCTGCCTGCAAAGTTATGGCACAATGCAGAAAACGCGTTTTCAGCTTGAGATAAGGTCTATTCAGGAACACCAAACATAAAAATGTTGAAAACTTTCGAAAAACACTTCAGACAGCTTAGATTTGATGTGCAACTACTAGAACGACCCTTTCTACTATAGTGGGAGGTGAACATTTCATGTTCTGAAGCTTCCCTGCAAAGTTATTGCACAATGCGTTAAACGTGTTTTCAGCCTATGATAAGGTCGATTCCGGAACGCCAAACATAAAAATGTTGATAACTTTGGAAAAACACATCAGACAGCTTAGATTTGATGTGCAACTACTAGAAAGACCCTTTCTGGTATAGTGGGAGGTGAAAATTTCATGTTCTGAAGCTTCCTTGCAAAGTTATGGCACAATGCAGAAAATGCGTTTTCAGCCTGAGATAAGGTTGATTCCGGAACGCCAAACATAAAAATGTTCATAACTTTGGAAAAACACTACAGACAGCTTAGATTTGATGTGCAACTACTAAAAAAACCCATTCTGCTATAGTGGGAGGTGAAAATTTGATTTTCTCAAGCTTCCCTGCAAAGTTATGGCACAATGCAGAAAATGCGTTTTCTTCCTGTGATAAGGTCGATTCCGGAACGCAAAACATAAAAATGTTGATAACTTTGGAAAAACACTTCAGACAGCTTAGATTTGATGTGCAACTACTAGAAAGACCCTTTCTGCTATAGTGGGAGGTGAAAATTTCATTTTCTGAAGCTTCCCTGCAAAGTTATGGCACAATGCGTAAAACGCGTTTTCAGCGTGAGATAAGGTCGATTCCCGAACGCCAAACATAAAAATGTTGATAACTTTGGGAAAACACTTCAGACATCTTAGATTTGATGTGCAACTACTAGAAGGACCCTTTCTGCTATAGTGGGAGGTTAAAATTTCATGTTCTGAAGCCTCCCTGCAAAGTTATGGCACAATGCAGAAAACGCGTTTTCAGCTTGAGATAAGGTGGGTTCCGGAACGCCAAACAAAAAAATGTTGATAACTTTCGGAAAACACTTCAGACATCTTAGATTTGATGTGCAACTACTAGAAGGACCCTTTCTGCTATAGTGGGAGGTTAAAATTTCATGTTCTGAAGCCTCCCTGCAAAGTTATGGCACAATGCAGAAAACGCGTTTTCAGCTTGAGATAAGATCTATTCAGGAACACCAAACATAAAAATGTTGAAAACTTTCGAAAAACACTTCAGACAGCTTAGATTTGATGTGCAACTACTAGAACGACCCTTTCTACTATAGTGGGAGGTGAAAATTTCATGTTCTGAAGCTTCCCTGCAAAGTTATGGCACAATGCAGAAAAGGCCTTTTCAGTCTGAGATAAGGTTGATTTCGGAACGCCAAACATAAAAATGTTGATGACTTAGGAAAAACACTTCAGACAGCTTAGATTTGATGTGCAACTACTAGAAAAACCCTTTCTGCTATAGTGGGAGGTGAAAATTTCATTTTCTGAAGCTTCCCTGCAAAGTTATGGCACAAAGCGTAAAAAGCGTTTTCTGCCTGAGATAAGGTCGATTCCGGAACGCCAAACATAAAAATGTTGATAACTTTGGAAAAACACTTCAGACATCTTAGATTTGATGTGCAACTACTAGAAAGACCCTTTCTGCTATAGAGGGAGGTGAAAATTTCATGTTCTAAAGGTTCCCTGCAAAGTTATGGCACAATGCGTAAAACGCGTTTTCAGCCTGAAATAAGGTTTATTCTGGAACGCCATACATAAAAATGTTGATAACTTTGGAAAAACACATCAGACAGCTTAGATTTCATGTGCAACTACGAGAAAGACCCTTTCTGCTATAGTGGGAGGTTAAAATTTCATGTTTGGAAGCTTCCATGCAAAGTTATGGCACAATGCAGACAACGCGTTTTCAGGCTGAGAAAAGGTCGATTCTGGAACACCAAACATAAAAATGTTGATAACTTTTTTTCAACACTTCTGACAGCTTAGATCTGATGTGCAACTACTAGAAAGACCCTTTCTGCTATAGTGGGACGTGAACATTTCATGTTCTGAAGCTTCCCTGAGAAGTTATGGCACAATGCAGAAAATGCGTTTTCAGCCTGAGATAAGGTCGATTCAGGAACACCAAACATTAAAATGTTGAAAACTTTCGAAAAACACTTCAGACAGCTTAGATTTGATGTGCAACTACTAGAAAGATCCTTTCTGCGATAGTGGGACGTGAACATTTCATGTTCTGAAGCTTCCCTGAGAAGTTATGGCACAATACAGAAAACGCGTTTTCAGCCTGAGATAAGGTGGGTTCCGGAACGCCAAGCATAAAAATGTTGATAACTTTTGTTCAACACTTCAGACAGCTTAGATCTGATGTGCAACTACTAGAAAGACCATTTCTGCTATAGTGGGAGGTGAACATTTCATGTTCTGAAGCTTCCCTGCAAAGTTATCGCACAATGCGTTAAACGTGTTTTCAGCCTAAGATAAGGTCGATTCCGGAACGCCAAACATAAAAATGTTGATAACTTTGGAAAAACACATCAGACAGCTTAGATTTGATGTGCAACTACTAGAAAGACCCTTTCTGGTATAGTGGGAGGTGAAAATTTCATGTTCTGAAGCTTCCTTGCAAAGTTATGGCACAATGCAGAAAATGCGTTTTCAGCCTGAGATAAGGTTGATTCCGGAACGCCAAACATAAAAATGTTCATAACTTTGGAAAAACACTACAGACAGCTTAGATTTGATGTGCAACTACTAGAAAAACCCATTCTGCTATAGTGGGAGGTGAAAATTTGATTTTCTCAAGCTTCCCTGCAAAGTTATGGCACAATGCAGAAAATGCGTTTTCTTCCTGAGATAAGGTCGATTCCGGAACGCAAAACATAAAAATGTTGATAACTTTGGAAAAACACTTCAGACAGCTTAGATTTGATGTGCAACTACTAGAAAGACCCTTTCTGCTATAGTGGGAGGTGAAAATTTCATTTTCTGAAGCTTCCCTGCAAAGTTATGGCACAATGCGTAAAACGCGTTTTCAGCGTGAGATAAGGTCGATTCCCAAACGCCAAACATAAAAATGTTGATAACTTTGGGAAAACACTTCAGACATCTTAGATTTGATGTGCAACTACTAGAAGGACCCTTTCTGCTATAGTGGGAGGTTAAAATTTCATGTTCTGAAGCCTCCCTGCAAAGTTATGGCACAATGCAGAAAACGCGTTTTCAGCTTGAGATAAGGTGGGTTCCGGAACGCCAAACAAAAAAATGTTGATAACTTTCGGAAAACACTTCAGACATCTTAGATTTGATGTGCAACTACTAGAAGGACCCTTTCTGCTATAGTGGGAGGTTAAAATTTCATGTTCTGAAGCCTCCCTGCAAAGTTATGGCACAATGCAGAAAACGCGTTTTCAGCTTGAGATAAGGTCTATTCAGGAACACCAAACATAAAAATGTTGAAAACTTTCGAAAAACACTTCAGACAGCTTAGATTTGATGTGCAACTACTAGAACGACCCTTTCTACTATAGTGGGAGGTGAAAATTTCATGTTCTGAAGCTTCCCTGCAAAGTTATGGCACAATGCAGAAAACGCCTTTTCAGTCTGAGATAAGGTTGATTCCGGAACGCCAAACATAAAAATGTTGATGACTTAGGAAAAACACTTCAGACAGCTTAGATTTGATGTGCAACTACTAGAAAAACCCTTTCTGCTATAGTGGGAGGTGAAAATTTCATTTTCTGAAGCTTCCCTGCAAAGTTAAGGCACAAAGCGTAAAAAGCGTTTTCTGCCTGAGATAAGGTCGATTCCGGAACGCCAAACATAAAAATGTTGATAACTTTGGAAAAACACTTCAGACATCTTAGATTTGATGTGCAACTACTAGAAAGACCCGTTCTGCTATAGAGGGAGGTGAAAATTTCATGTTCTAAAGGTTCCCTGCAAAGTTATGGCACAATGCGTAAAACGCGTTTTCAGCCTGAAATAAGGTAGATTCTGGAACGCCATACATAAAAATGTTGATAACTTTGGAAAAACACATCAGACAGCTTAGATTTCATGTGCAACTACTAGAAAGACCCTTTCTGCTATAGTGGGAGGTTAAAATTTCATGTTCGGAAGCTTCCATGCAAAGTTATGGCACAATGCAGACAACGCGTTTTCAGGCTGAGAAAAGGTCGATTCTGGAACACCAAACATAAAAATGTTGATAACTTTTGTTCAACACTTCAGACAGCTTAGATCTGATGTGCAACTACTAGAAAGACCCTTTCTGCTATAGTGGGACGTGAACATTTCATGTTCTGAAGCTTCCCTGAGAAGTTATGGCACAATGCTGAAAATGCGTTTTCAGCCTGAGATAAGGTCGATTCAGGAACACCAAACATTAAAATGTTGAAAACTTTCGAAAAACACTTCAGACAGCTTAGATTTGATGTGCAACTACTAGAAAGATCCTTTCTGCGATAGTGGGACGTGAACATTTCATGTTCTGAAGCTTCCCTGAGAAGTTATGGCACAATACAGAAAACGCGTTTTCAGCCTGAGATAAGGTGGGTTCCGGAACGCCAAGCATAAAAATGTTGATAACTTTTGTTCAACACTTCAGACAGCTTAGATCTGATGTGCAACTACTAGAAAGACCATTTCTGCTATAGTGGGAGGTGAACATTTCATGTTCTGAAGCTTCCCTGCAAAGTTATTGCACAATGCGTTAAACGCGTTTTCAGCCTAAGATAAGGTCGATTCCGGAACGCCAAACATAAAAATGTTGATAACTTTGGAAAAACACATCAGACAGCTTAGATTTGATGTGCAACTACTAGAAAAACCCATTCTGCTATAGTGGGAGGTGAAAATTTGATTTTCTCAAGCTTCCCTGCAAAGTTATGGCACAATGCAGAAAATGCGTTTTCTTCCTGAGATAAGGTCGATTCCGGAGCGCAAAACATAAAAATGTTGATAACTTTGGGAAAACACTTCAGACATCTTAGATTTGATGTGCAACTACTAGAAGGACCCTTTCTGCTATAGTGGGAGGTTAAAATTTCATGTTCTGAAGCCTCCCTGCAAAGTTATGGCACAATGCAGAAAACGCGTTTTCAGCTTGAGATAAGGTGGGTTCCGGAACGCCAAACAAAAAAATGTTGATAACTTTGGGAAAACACTTCAGACATCTTAGATTTGATGTGCAACTACTAGAAGGACCCTTTCTGCTATAGTGGGAGGTTAAAATTTCATGTTCTGAAGCCTCCCTGCAAAGTTATGGCACAATGCAGAAAACGCGTTTTCAGCTTGAGATAAGGTCTATTCAGGAACACCAAACATAAAAATGTTGAAAACTTTCGAAAAACACTTCAGACAGCTTAGATTTGATGTGCAACTACTAGAACGACCCTTTCTACTATAGTGGGAGGTGAAAATTTCATGTTCTGAAGCTTCCCTGCAAAGTTATGGCACAATGCAGAAAACGCCTTTTCAGTCTGAGATAAGGTTGATTCCGGAACGCCAAACATAAAAATGTTGATGACTTAGGAAAAACACTTCAGACAGCTTAGATTTGATGTGCAACTACTAGAAAAACCCTTTCTGCTATAGTGGGAGGTGAAAATTTCATTTTCTGAAGCTTCCCTGCAAAGTTATGGCACAAAGCGTAAAAAGCGTTTTCTGCCTGAGATAAGGTCGATTCCCGAACGCCAAACATAAAAATGTTGATAACTTTGGGAAAACACTTCAGACATCTTAGATTTGATGAGCAACTACTAGAAGGACCCTTTCTGCTATAGTGGGAGGTTAAAATTTCATGTTCTGAAGCCTCCCTGCAAAGTTATGGCACAATGCAGAAAACGCGTTTTCAGCTTGAGATAACGTGGGTTCCGGAACGCCAAACAAAAAAATTTTGATAACTTTGGGAAAACACTTCAGACATCTTAGATTTGATGTGCAACTACTAGAAGGACCCTTTCTGCTATAGTGGGAGGTTAAAATTTCATGTTCTGAAGCCTCCCTGCAAAGTTATGGCACAATGCAGAAAACGCGTTTTCAGCTTGAGATAAGGTCTATTCAGGAACACCAAACATAAAAATGTTGAAAACTTTCGAAAAACACTTCAGACAGCTTAGATTTGATGAGCAACTACTAGAAGGACCCTTTCTGCTATAGTGGGAGGTTAAAATTTCATGTTCTGAAGCCTCCCTGCAAAGTTATGGCACAATGCAGAAAACGCGTTTTCAGCTTGAGATAACGTGGGTTCCGGAACGCCAAACAAAAAAATTTTGATAACTTTGGGAAAACACTTCAGACATCTTAGATTTGATGTGCAACTACTAGAAGGACCCTTTCTGCTATAGTGGGAGGTGAAAATTTCATGTTCTGAAGCTTCCCTGCAAAGTTATGGCACAATGCAGAAAACGCCTTTTCAGTCTGAGATAAGGTTGATTCCGGAACGCCAAACATAAAAATGTTGATGACTTAGGAAAAACACTTCAGACAGCTTAGATTTGATGTGCAACTACTAGAAAAACCCTTTCTGCTATAGTGGGAGGTGAAAATTTCATTTTCTGAAGCTTCCCTGCAAAGTTATGGCACAAAGCGTAAAAAGCGTTTTCTGCCTGAGATAAGGTCGATTCCGGAACGCCAAACATAAAAATGTTGATAACTTTGGAAAAACACTTCAGACATCTTAGATTTGATGTGCAACTACTAGAAAGACCCTTTCTGCTATAGAGGGAGGTGAAAATTTCATGTTCTAAAGGTTCCCTGCAAAGTTATGGCACAATGCGTAAAACGCGTTTTCAGCCTGAAATAAGGTAGATTCTGGAACGCCATACATAAAAATGTTGATAACTTTGGAAAAACACATCAGACAGCTTAGATTTCATGTGCAAATACTAGAAAGACCCTTTCTGCTATAGTGGGAGGTTAAAATTTCATGTTCGGAAGCTTCCATGCAAAGTTATGGCACAATGCAGACAACGCGTTTTCAGGCTGAGAAAAGGTCGATTCTGGAACACCAAACATAAAAATGTTGATAACTTTTGTTCAACACTTCAGACAGCTTAGATCTGATGTGCAACTACTAGAAAGACCCTTTCTGCTATAGTGGGACGTGAACATTTCATGTTCTGAAGCTTCCCTGAGAAGTTATCGCACAATACAGAAAACGCGTTTTCAGCCTGAGATAAGGTGGGTTCCGGAACGCCAAGCATAAAAATGTTGATAACTTTTGTTCAACACTTCAGACAGCTTAGATCTGATGTGCAACTACTAGAAAGACCCTTTCTGCTATAGTGGGAGGTGAAAATTTCATGTTCTGAAGCTTCCTTGCAAAGTTATGGCACAATGCAGAAAATGCGTTTTCAGCCTGAGATAAGGTTGATTCCGGAACGCCAAACATAAAAATGTTCATAACTTTGGAAAAACACTACAGACAGCTTAGATTTGATGTGCAACTACTAGAAAAACCCTTTCTGCTATAGTGGGGTGTCGTCGGGTTTAGGTTTTCAAGGTCTTGTGTACAAGGCGATTGGCTATAACATAAGCCGTCCCTAGTTCCAAGCACACTACCTCCCTTTGCCTCTCTGGTAAAGGGCCCCTCGGTTGGTCAACTCAGTCAGCCTCTTGTTGCGGACACGGTTCTAAAACTATAATAAGCATATCAACTATACCTTATTATATTAGTGAGTAGTGTCGGCGCTTCACTGAGCGGGTTATTTAATTAGCCCGACCTGTTAAGAAACAGGTTCTTGACCTTACAATGCTACACCTTATCGTAGTCTCTTTACTTAACTTCGTTTAGGGACTCATGATCGGATCCTAAATCCATTCCTTTCAAATAACATTTTCCCCATAAATGCCTAAAACTACCACCTAATCATTGACACAATAATTCAGGATGGAATAATGCTACCATGTGAGACACTCATTAAATGTGCAACAGGAGGAAATCAAACAGTAACTCACCTATAACCCAATTGATGGTAGTAGGTAGGAGCCAGTTGATTCTTTAGTAGTCAGGGATCAACGCCGTTGTGCCTTTTCAGTACTTAATTCGTACTCAATTTTATTTTGTTTTTTGTCACAAAAATGTTTCTTCAAAAAATTAATAAAAGAATAGTAAAAACAGCAAAGTCAACCAAAAACAATAAAATCCATAAACTCAAGGGTATTGCCAGTCGCTGATACCCAACAATATCAAAAGTACCGCCAGATGCTGGTACTAGTACATATACTTCAAAAACCATATAATCAAAAATACTTCAAAAGCCGTATAATTAAAAATACTTCAAAACCATATAGTCAAAAATACTTCAATAACCGTATAATTAAAAATACTTCAAAACCATATAATCAAAAATACTTCAAAGACCGTATAATTAAAATTATTTCAAAACCATATAATCAAAAATACTTCAATAAAAAGGATTAATTCAAAAATAGTAAAAGAGAAATAAAAGATGAGTTAAAATCAAATGGTCCGAGAGCAAACAGCAAGAGCACCGTCCCAAGATAAGATAAAAACTTACGGCGGACAAACGCGGGCGAAGATCCAAAAAGAGCAAGGACTCAGGGTCACATCTCCGAGCGCTTATATAGCCACACACGGCTTTGAAGACATACCGACATCCGTTTTCTCACGCCAAGCCAATTAGTCATATCTATAACTTATCTTGTTTTTTCTCCAGGTGGCCTTTTGAAGTCCTTCCCTCAAAAGGATACATGTTCGGTGATAGATCATATTAGTGTCAATTGCGTCAGCACTTACATCATTTTTTACGTCACTGATGCCCGGTTCACCATATTAGGTCAGTACATCCACTCCATTTTGTCAGCACGTGCGCACAGGTTCAAACTAAGTTCAAGATGGCCGCTTTCTCATGACTTCAAATGAGCGCGCCTTCAAGGTCATTCTCAGATCCAAGCACACAGCTGTTCGTGAGTTCAAACGCGCATGATCAAACGCATACAGGTTCACTAAAGTTTGAAACATTAAACAATTAATGATAAAAAAATCAGAAACAATATCAAATATAATTTAGCAGGTCCTTTAATGATAAAAACAGAAACAATATCAAATATTATTTAGCAGGTTTTGATTATAATATTTTCGAACTTCCAGTGTATACAACATCCCCCTCCGAAAATATCGTCCTTCACCATTTGTCCAGTTCGTCAAAGTCCAGTGGTCCGATTCCTTCGTCGTCATCATTTTGTTGTCTCATCAGGGACTCGAGATCATCCAATTCTCTCAGCATGATCACGTAGTAGCAGATCCACATCAGCGCAGATGCCGATCTTGGCATACCAGGCGACACAGGGCTGGACGTCAAAGGGGCAGTGTAGTCATTAGGTTCTCCACCACCATCCTCAGACGCTGGGGGACCTGGAACCTCATATTGGGGAGTGGTGGGTGAATATTCATTTCGTGGGGCTGGAGTCGAGTGGCTTGCAGATTGAGAAGATGTGGGGCTCAGATCACTGGAGTCTTCAGTTTGAGGAGAAGGTGTCTGGCGTCTTGGTGATGCCGGGGGTACAGGGTTTAGCATGCTTCCGGGGTTCATCTCCACAGGGCCATCTGTCCCCGTGTGAGAGTCATTAACGGGGCCTGCTACGAACTGTCCTACATCAGGGAAGACAAAGCTGATGTCCCTCATGTTTAACCCACACAGGTGGCAACTTCCCAGGATATGGCCATCGTGCTTACAAAGGAGTGGATCTTTAAGGGCTACTAATTCTCCCTTACAATAAGCACAATTTGCTGCGCTGGCATCTCCTTGTTGATTTGGCTGTTCTTCCTGGCTGTCCTCAACTGCACTACTTTCTGAAGGTGGTGGGGCATTCGGCAGTGGTTCGGGAGAGGACCGCGCTGGCTCAGGGTACATCGGTACAGACACGGAGGCCCTCCGACACTTGGGTGCCCTTGGGGCTGGAGTAGCTACCGACTCCGAGCTAGCAGGTGCCTCGTCATTGGACGGGAGATTGCTTCTCCCTCCAGAGGCCACCTCTGTGCTACTGGATGTCGCGGCTCTCCTTGCCCAACGTCTCGCCGGGTTTGGTCTCCGGGGGGCGGGCCTCCCGAGTTGCCGTTTGTACTGTTGGAGCATGGCAGGGCGCCTCCAGTCGCGATTCCCCTCCAACACCGCCATTGCTTCCTCCTTAGCTCCACTCATCACCAGTCGGGCGAATTTTTCCCAAGTGACTGGTCTTTGCATATGCCATCCATGTGCCGTGGGCACCACTGATCTGCCTTTCAACAACCTTTCGATCCACTCATAGTAACCACTAGGACAATATCCTCCTTGGTAATGTTGTGTACCAAACCCCCCATGCCACAATTCATCATGCTCCCTGTCGACGCACTCCTCCCAGTCCTCATACACACTCACAACATCTTTCTGCCATTGAGTCACCATCAGTAAGTTTGTGTCGCAGAGGTAAATCTGCTTTCCGGGAGGTTGGTAGCCTGGCTGAATGTTTCCTGGCCCCCAAGGTCTGGCTGGGCTAACATTTCCCAAGTCTTTGTTGTATATTTCTCCCACCTGTTCGGTTTTCAGCACCATTCCCTCCATCATATACGGGGGATGGAATGCTCCGCGTTCAATCCAGGATGTCTGCCCAGGTCCTATTTTACAATGGTACGCCCTAATGGCGTACGTGGTCAACGGGGGCAGCTTATCATCCCCGGGGAACGTAAACTCCCAGAGTTCAGCACAAACAACTGGGAGCCAATGGTTCAATGGCTCGTTCTCCCGGCACATTACCACAAAACGTGGCCATGCCTGGAGAATGAATGGGGTCTCCTTTTCGAATGACCACACAACCCGATCCTTTGCTTTGATTTCATGCGGTATCCACAATTTTTGGACCTGCTTTTTATGATCTTGGGTAAGTACACCGCGTGACACCTTTGCTGTAAATCTCATGCGGGGCTCACCCCTCCAATATTCAACCATTTTGGTGGAGGGTCCCCAACTAAAAATCCTATGTCTTCCTCTGTCTACAGGGCGGACTTTGGTTCCGGGATCAAGGGGCTCCATGATCACATCTAGGGCATACAGGACTCTCGTTTTTTGCGTGTGCCATGGATCCCATTGATCTGCTTTGTTGTTCCCGTCCGTAATCACAATTGAGCCCTGTAGAAACATTACAAAATGTCAATTCTGAGAAGGTCTACGAACAGTAGACGCCATCCCAAACAGCCTTATGTTGTTCGAAGTTTTCCATATCTTTATGGGGTAACAAGTCCCCATCAGGTAACCTATATAAAACACAGAGACATACAAAGAAGTTCCTCCAGCTAACTTTTTGAACAGAATCCATATCATCAGAATTATCCATTGCGCAGTAAGATTAAGTGCTGCCCTTTTATACCTCCCCAGGGTTGACCAAATTAATGTCAGTAATAAACCTATGAGTATGAAATATATCGCCGTTCCTGCTATAATGCAATAGGTACACTGAGAACCTATGCAAAACAAAAGGGCCAATTCGGTGTACAGACTGTCCAGTACGTATACTATGGTGACCGCGGTCGGCCAAAGCCATGGTCTCTGAGGGCTTAAATTTAAACCCGCGCATCCAATGAGGCTGAACGAGGCATGTAAAGGGGATGCTTTTCTAACGAAAAAGCGAATGCACCCTACTATTAATCCGAGGATGCATCCCAGACAAGTTTTTTGCTTATGTAATGGAGGAACAAATATTACTTGTAAAATGGACAGTATTGCAAGATCAATAAAATCTGCCCCTACCTGGGGAGGACTCTCGGGGTGATACCCGGTGGTGTTCGTCTGGTTGCTTGCCATGTTCAGCGCGACTAAACATGAGATATT
Organism: Synchiropus splendidus; assembly: GCF_027744825.2. NCBI lineage: Eukaryota > Metazoa > Chordata > Actinopteri > Syngnathiformes > Callionymidae > Synchiropus > Synchiropus splendidus. Next base: position 25,307,009 of record NC_071343.1, read on the forward strand.
TGCTGCGCTGCTCTTTGCAGGTGCTTGCGGGTGGAGGCGTTACCTTGAGTCCCCTGTTGATGTAGGCGGAGCGTCAGTGCATCTGCTCCAATACTCGCCCATGTCATCCAGAAGAGAGTCCAAACTATTGTCTGGTTCCGTGCTGTGTTTAAACACTTTATGGGCATTTTAATATAATTGTGGGTAAAAGCCATGAAGCGTAGTACATTGCTCTGTGAATTTATATCATTTAGTTCTCATTTTAATCAATCCTGAATTGATATCGTAAACTAGTACTTTGGTACTAATTAAGACGTATTAGTAACGTTATACACGGTGTATTGTCCATCCTTCAACACCAGTCCTCTCTTTAGGAGAACTGGGTAACTTTGAAGTTAAGTAATATTAATATTATTAAAATGATGCCCAACACTCAGGTTAAAATTTTGATTTTCATCCTAAGATTTTCCTTATTCACTTCCTTCTCAGGCACTTTCGTGTCCGGTACCTTAATACATAAGTGGGATGCCTAACCTAAACTTAGCTAGACCCTTTGTCCATTGACTTTTTTCCACTTTTCTTGCTTCTTTTTCTTTATTTCTTCTTTGACATCTCGAAGAGCCTTTCTCAAGAACTCTTTCTCTTGTCTTCCTTTTCGTCTTTGGACTGCACGGCACGGATAACAGCATATACTATTAAGGCACCGACATAAAGTGACTACTTTAGAGATTACGGCGAGAGCTACGAGGATCGCTAATACAAGCAGTATCCATTTTAGGTACCACCATATAAATTCGATAATTTCCCACACAGCTGCCGCTGTATCTACAACTCCCTGTCCTATTCCATACATCATAGCTTTCGACATCATTCCAAAAAATCCTAGCCATCCTGCCGTCGGTACTTTCTTCCGAAAGTCACGTACAACATGCCAATAATCGTTTAATTTCTCACAGGCATATGGGTCCTTGGTTATATTGATCTCAGGGGCACTATATTCCTCATATACGCAGCTTCTCTCTCCTTTTGGAATGTACCAGGGAGATGAATTACTGTATGTCATCTTTGATAGAATAATATCACCCAATTCAAAAACATGTGTCTGTGATTTTGCATACACTCTATCTTTGTTACATAGTTGATCTCGATATGTTTCATATCGATTATACATGAGGAACCCTGGATTTATACTTTCTAAAAGCCCAATCGGAGCAGCCACTTTCGGCCAGTGTGGTATGGCTACATGTATTCCAAGCCGTCCACACATTTTTTCTCTATTATTCAACAATATACCATGTGTTCCCCACCTAGTAGTAAAATAGGATTCATGCTCTCTTTTCAGTTGCTTGGCTACTTGGGACCCATTAAAACATCCAGAACTATTACACGGGATATAACCCCACTGATGTGGGTCACATGGATTAGAGTCGTGACTATAAACTGCCTTAGGCTTCAGGTTAGGTGCTCGGAAACACCCTTGGTATCCTGTAACGTTTAAACTAAAATGCTCGGGGTCTTGGGGTTGCCATCTAAGTTGTGGATATTGAACACTACTTATAATGGGGAACCAAGTCTTCTTAAATTCAGTTTTATCAAACACCTGACTCTGTGTTTGTCTTGTGTTATTGACCTGAAAGAGGTCTAGCCCTGCTATCAGAAATCTTTCCGTAGTCATTAGAGTAGTATGGACAAACGGGAATGATGACTGAATTGTTCTTACGTGGCGCCATTCCGGGTGTTGTTTAAAATATTGTTTGACTGTCTTCAGATGATCGGGCAACAGAAACGTAGCTGTATACCTTGTAGATATATCTTCAACTTTTCCCTTTTTCTGTCCACTATCTTTTGGCGAGGCCTCTACGAAAAGTGGTTCCATTGCGAGATGAGGCCAGGCTCGTATAGATACTTCCCCATTGGAGTCATTCCAGGAGACTTCTTTCCTTTTTAAGAAATTTTGATAATTAGCTAATTGATCCTGAAGGGCCATTCCCGGGGTTCTTTTTCCTCCTTTTATTTGAGTAATGTCGCCCCATAATTGGCTTGGGTTAAACAATAACGTTGCTTCTTTAAGGGCGGCGTACCACGTTCTTTGGTCATCATTTTGGAGTCCCTCCGTAGATGGTTTATTCCATTCAGTAATATTCTCCTGGTATACTGAATCATATCCCCATTCTCCTTGCTCAATCTGTACTTTTACTTCATAGTTTCTAACCTTTCCTCTTAATGTGTTGAGTGGATTCACGGAATCTGGCAATCCTGGGTTTACAAGGAACCTATGTATCACAGTGGTATTTTTTCCTCCATCGCTAGGAGTTTGTAATTCATCGTACGATACTAGGTGTGGCCATATCAGCATTTCTAAACTTTCCGTGTCAAACGAATTCCACCCTAATCCTTGTCCCAAAATGAGACCAGCCAACTGTGACCATTCCCATGCCTTAAAGAAAACCGTCGGATCATTTTTAGCTTTATCGTTCAGACATGTGGGAAGAATAATGTGTTTATGACTATTCAGTTGTTGACCTGTTGGTTGGCCGCTTGGGCAGGATAAATTAACTGGTAGGTCCGATGTACAATACTCCATCGCCTCTGCCCAGTCTTTTCCTCTCATAGGATAAAATATCCTATTCTCTGTATTGTTAGGCTTCTCATTAATGAGCTGATATGCGTATTTGACATGAGTTATGTTTATACCAAGCTTTTGAGATAAACATCTCTTAGCTTCAGTCCACCAAACTGACTGATTATTTCTGACCCAGTTTTTCCAAGGTTGCTGCGTCATCATAGGGATCGCGAGGCCTATTTGGTCCCTTCGGCACTCACATGGTTCTTTGTGACAGTCATTTCCTTCTTCCATTCCTTTACCATTAAACTGTTTATTACGGCATAATATACCATCTTCTTGCAATGCCCTTAATTTGTACCACATGACTCTTCTCTGTACCACAGGGTATTTCAGCCAAATTTTCCAGAATTTACTATCTGGATGCTGATCTGCAATGTACTCTTTTCCCGATCCATTAATCTTGTCCCTATGTTGTTCACTCATGGTGGTCAACAGATGCCACCTCCAATAAACATTACGTAAGCCAGTGTCTCGTGGGCTAGTGTCATACTCATCACTCTTGGGCCCTTTGTTTCTGCAATTTTTCCCTGGTTGACACCTAGGATAAACCTCCTCTTCCCCGAAATGGGTGTCCGGGGGAGACTTGCCGTCCGACCATGGTTTAGAACCATTTGTCATCAAATAAAGACAATTGTCGAATTGTGTCTCTTCTGGTATGGAGAGAAAAAACTTAACTTGTTGTTCCTTCTCTCCTTCACTTTTAGCTGAGTTCGCTGCGGTTACAGTGTTAAGAATGGATTCAAGTAACACCAGCATGGTTTTTGTCTCTACCTTTTGGAACATTTCTTTAGAACATGTGTACTCCAGCTCTCTTCTAACTCTTCTAGAAACAGGGTCAGCCGAATCAGTGTTTAACACATCGGGATCAGAGTTAGCTGAAAAAGGTAGGGGGGCTATATCTAACAGGAGTTGTCCTATTTGATTACTTTTATCCCATTCTTCATTTCCATATGCTTCTGTGGTTGTCCACAGCTCTTCTTCCCATGTTCTATTATTATAGATAGATTGTTCAATCCTTCTAATAAGCGGGGCATTCCACACATGGGTGGTATTGATTTTCTGGCATGTTTTCATCATATAATATCTATCTTCTCCCGTCGACCAGCCCCGTCTTGTTTGTTGGGCAAAAACTTTATAATAACAGGTTTTATCAGAGTTAATATTGAAGGACCATCCAGAAAGTCTCATCTCTTCATGATTGATTAACTTTACTTTTACTGTTACAAATTCCTTGGAGGTAGGTCCATAATGAGTTACTATATCTTTCCAGGTGTCGTATTCACATAGGGTGTGATTCTTCCGTTTACACTGGGCCTTATATTCACACAGCCTCTCATACGCTGCCTGAGATGCCTGGAGAAGCCAGTCCATGAGTCCTTCATCACAATTTAACACGTTAACACTTTTAAATGGGATATCACATTCTCCCATGCCTTCCTTGTGAGGATCTGCGGGCTCTGATGTGAACATTGGGGCCATCGTATTTACGTCAACTGTTTTGCCATCAGGTGTTGAGATTATGTTAGTCTCCATTTGATCAGGGGCCATTGTTGGGGTATACATGATTATGGAATCTATAGGAGATGTGGCCATGACTGTCTTCTTTTCAGTCATTGCTGCACCGAGATTCCCTTCATTGTCTTTGGCAGATAAAGTAGTCTGAGTATCTATTCCTGTCGTGCCATTATTCCTGGTATCTTTTCCAGGTTCAGGTGTAGTCATGCTACTGGCCATATGGTTTTCGATCACATTAATATTTCCCGTTTGATTGATCAGACTGGGGGTAATTGACATAGCAGCAGCTGTCCAAGTGGGACGTGCGGCAGTTTTGTCCACAGGGCTTTCCGCGCTTCGGCGACGTCTCCGTTTAAGTGTCTTGGCGGTCACCTGACTCTTCACTTCCTGACTATCAAGTTTTGGTTTCTCATACTCACAAGTGCCACTTATAGCTCCATGGATATTTAGGTAGACAATTGCTTGTTTTATCCACAGAGCTTGATCAAATTGAGTGCCATTTTTATCTGTTGCAATTGGCAAAGATATTTCTTTCGTATCCGGGGTCAAGACGGTGCAGTTTCTACAACGTACTGTTTTCGATTTCCAACGTCGGGAGACACTGCTGGTATAGGTCATATGTTCATAGACTATATTTGACCATGAGGATATTACTGATATTAATATAAATAGTAGCATTCCAATTATAAAAAGCCTCAAGGGAGAGATCCCAGTGTTTTTCTCCCATTCCTTGATCATTTTGTCGCGTTTCATTTGTTTCCTGGAAATTGTAGCTGGTGTCTGGTGCTGTATATCCTTGGCCTGATCTTTATATGCCAATTGTTGTCTCGCCTTAAACTGCCACCAGCGCCTAGCTCTCCAATACCAGAATTTATCCCATAAATTCATTATTCTTCTTTCCCTTTCTTCTTTTGAGAAGGAGGGCTATTCGTGATTGCTTACCACTAGCTGGTCGCTTGCCTTTATCGCGTACTTTAGGCACCTCCTCGTCTTCTGACCCAGGACTATCAAGATCCTGTGGGTGAGAAGAGGGTGGTGGCATTAGTTCTTGCGACGCCGTCTTTTTGATCTCTCCTGATTGGTTCATAATAGCCGAACTGTTCTTGGGATTATTCCTCTCCCCCTCTGGACCAATCGCACCTCCCAGGCATGGTCCTAGGTGCTGCTGGAAAAACGTGCTGCCTGGCATCTCATGATCCAAGACAGCTTCAGTAAATCCAGTACGGCTGAGCTTAGCTCTCCTCCTCAGCCAGGCTGACCACCATCCAGTCACCTTTGTCCTTGCTACAGGTCTGACCGGGATCAAGACATTAGTCAGTATCATCAAGTCCTTTGTGTCAACTTCTATGAAGACCCCCAACGGGCACCATATGAAGCCAGTGAACAAGATAAGGACATGGGCGGTCCCAGACACTACACGTGGGCCGCATTCAGTAACAAGAATAAGGTTACGTTCAATAGTGGAGACCCTGGCTTCCTGTACCTCCTTAGCATGCCTGGGCAAGGTTCCAGAAGTTGTAAAAATCCTCTTATTGTTGGTTAAATGCGGGTAGTTGTACACGTCTGGGCAGAATATTTTCCCCTTAGCCACTCTATCTTGTGGCCATATTTGCTCGGTCCACCACCTTCCCATGGAGGTGGATTCCCAATCTCTCTGGCTATAGCCTGGCAAGGATAGGCTTCCATCTCCAGACAAACGCAAGCCATCCTCCCACTTCCAAGGGAGAAAGTCTTCCCACTTCATGGTGGTATCCCTGGGGATGACTGAGAGTTTCTTTTCCTGTTTAGATGACAATTTGTCATAGCCAATAGTCATCACAGTCTGGTATATCAGAATTGGGCAGTTCCAAGAATCTATGACACTGGCCCGTAAAGCAAACAGCGGCTGAGGAAGGTGATCGTTTGACTGGAAACGATACCGCAGCGCCAAGAACTGTGCTGGGTTTATCTGCCAGGGGGTGCCAGTATCGCACACATTCCAAACCCCGTTACGTCGGCCACAGGTGCATGGCCCGCAATGGGTGTCTTTGCGTAGTATTTGATATCGACATCCCCACGAGTCCCAGCAGCATTTGCAAAACGTGAAGTGGGCAGACCCCATTAATTCAATCCCGCACATCAAGTGCTCAGCGCCCACTTCCGCTCGCTTAGGACGGTGCTCATGCTTGTACTTTGCATCTCCAGACCAAATTAGGGCAAAAACAGGCGCAGCACAAAGGACACAGTCACCAGGCTCATAGTTAGACCAACTAACACTGGTGGTGGGGTGAGTATAGGGCATAACAATCCCTTTTTTCCAGGAATGATTAACACCATCCCAGGCCATGACCAAAAGGCCATTATTTGGGAAGACTCGGTCGGGGAGCATCTTCACATAGTCCTCCCCAACCCCCTGAACCCAACCTGGCACATGGTCTCGGTCAGCTTCCATCCTGATTTTTATACTTAAGTCGTAGTTGCTTGGGGTGGTACCTGTGGCCATCTTTACCCGTAAGTACGTTCCCTTCGACTTTTACTATTGTGGTAGATTTTCCGGTGGCGAGTATCCACACCTCACTTCCCACCTGTAACGATACAGAGGGCTCGTGAGAGTGGGCAGGGGTAGAGCCCCGTAACTTGGGGAGACTGAGTTGCTGGTTAATGGCAAAGAGGTTTTCAGGTAAGTGCCATCTGTGCTTATACAGTAGTATTTGTGATTTTGCCGCGCGCACTGCACGTTCCGCGACTCCGTTAGTGTTGGATTGATGCGGGATGGATAAGACATGTCGTATCCCTTCCTGCTCCAACCATGAACGAAAGTGCTTGGAAGTAAACATGGCGGCATTATCCGATCTGAGGGTTTTGACTGGATTCCCCTGAATAAATGACATTACACACTCTTTAGCTGTCTTTGTGGTTTCTTTCTTAATGGGGTAGACTCGTGTGTGTCCTCCCCCATTGTCAGCTATCACCAGGAATTTTTTATATATGCCATAGTGACTCCCCAGGACCCCTACATCCATAGACGCGGAAATGCCCGGGAACTCTTCAGCAATTTTTCCTTCCTGATAAGCAATAGGAGGTAACAATCCCTTCTCCATGCATATCTCGCAGTCATGTCTAACTAATGATATGGTGTCTTTGAGAGGACCGGCCTCAATCCCGTTATCAACCATCCATCTTCGCGTTCTCTCATTTCCGACATGTAGCAAAGCACGATGAATATGCCGGACATAATCCAGCCTTTCTTCCTGAGGAATGACAAGCTTCCCTTGGTCATTCTTCCATTTATCAGGAAAAATCAAAGTGCCTACCACAACCGCCCTAGTCTGCACTAGTTTGTCAACCACGTCATTTCCCATGTGATCAAAATCCTGGATTCCTGTGTGACTATTGACATGGGTCACCCAAAGTTTTATGTGTTGTAGCAATTGGTTCACCACTATCCATAGGTCACGATGTTCCAACTCTTTTCCTTTGTAATTCGGGAAGTCTCGCTGCTGCCAGTATTTAAGGTTATCTTTCAGTCCTTCCGACACATACCAACTGTCAGTCACAATTCGTAAGGATTTTATTCCCTTCTTCTTTACATATTGCAGTCCGCTGACAACTGCCTGTAACTCGGCTTCCTGTGCTGTCTTGCCCATTCTTCCTCTTTCTTTATACAGAGGTTTATCTCGTTTGTAAAGCACAAAACCCCAATATCCCTCGGGGTCTTGTGCAGTTTTACTTCCATCAGTAAAGAGGGTGTATATTCCTGTATAATCCGGTTGGGATATTGCAGGGTTTTTTGGCTGCTGCTTAGACTTGGCCATTATAAATGACCAATTCGGATCCAAGAGCATCTGCTTCCACTTTCCCCATCTAGAGGCATAAGCTTTAGCGAATTCCACCGTATCTTTGACCATTTCTCTAGTGAGGTCATTCTGTACTGTACATTTTACATAGACCTGGCCTAAGTTGGAAGCCAGTTCCGTGTAAACTTTCCATAACAACCTGAGTTCTCTTTCTGCTGGGGCAAATCGACTCTCAGTGGGTGAATACCTGACAGATACGTAACAAATTGGTGTGTCACTGCTTTCCTCGTAGACTGCCGCGCATCCACCATTTTCCTTTTCCTCTAACACTTTTACAGAGATATTTTGTCCATCTCGGTACGGAGCAAGTTTCACCCCATCCGTGAGAATTTGTTGTATAAGGCAGTTCCAGGTTTCAATTTCTTCTGGCGTTAGCATTCTATCATGTTCTATTAACTTTAGGGATCGTTTGTCAAATGTCCTGACCTTATTTTTGATCATCTCGACAGGTCTCGCTAAGGTGGAATAATAAGGGATCATACTTCGTAGCCACCCCAATTTTCCTAAACATTTCTCTAGCTCTTTAAGCGTAGTAGGGTGCAGATTTTGGAGATAGTCGTCAGTGGAAGTTATCGCATGCTTAGTGACTAGGACACCCAGATATTTGACTTGAGGTACACCTATCTCACATTTGGCGATTCCAATTTTCATTCCATGGTCTTTCAGTCTCCGGATTACTTCTTCCAAAAGCTCGAGATGTTCTTCTTCTGTCTCCGTGGAGATGAATATGTCATCTATATAACACGTGACTGGCAAGTCCTGCAACAGTTTCTCCATACGTTCCTGAAATGCGTTAGGGGAATTCACAAATCCTTGGGGAAGCCTAGTCCACATGTAGCCTTGTCCTTTAATCATAAAACAGGTTTTCGGCCTGCTTTCCTCGGCCAGTGGTACGGACCAGAATCCATTCGCTAGGTCAATACTGGAGTTATATTCTCCCGGGCGTATTTTCAACATGGTCTGTCGGGGATTGATGATTTGTCTAGTGTCTTTCACTGTCACGTCATTTAACATTTTTAGGTTATGGACAGGTCTGACAGTACCATCCTTTTTTGGTACTGCTTGTACTGGCATTAAGCAGGGTGGTTCTTTAATTTTCTCGATGACCCCTAGTTGTTCCAATTCTTTGAACACTGCTAGCAATTGATCTTCATATTTACCTAATGGGTACTGCTTCTGTTTACCTGGGAGGCCACCCCTGATGACATATGGTTCAGTTTTCATTAATCCTACATCATTTTTAAATCGGGCCACTTCGGCAGAATAAAGGATCTTCTCTAGGCGTGCCTTGTCCTTTATGTGTGAAGTACACACTAATTTTTCTATGGCCGTGATCCTGTTAACCTCTCTCATCCAATTTGAGGAAGGGGCGTCTATGATCCATTCTGAGTCATTTGGAGACAATAAAGGGTTCGGCCCTATTGCCACCATTTTACCATTAAATCTTCCTAGAGCCAACATAGTAACATCTCCATTAGCCAATTTTACTAGCACCTTCTGATCGAGTTCTTCATCTAACCACTCCTTTGGTAATATGGATATGTCTGTTCCAGTGTCATAGTAACAATCTCTTTTTTGATTTTTAACCCAAATCTGCACTTTATAGGGCCTCATTGTTGGGTTTTGGGCTCGTGCTTTTCTAGCACTTTCCTCTGGGCTGCGGTCAGATCTCTTCCCATATCCTGGTTTCGTCGGGCCGCTGCAAGTATTACTGCTTCCCTCTGCTCTTGGGTCATCGCCTTCCATTCTTCCTCGGACACGGGTTTTGAACGGGGACGATCCTGGCCTTTTACTTGGGATCGATTGTCGGCACGATCCTGCCTCCAATGAGGCTGTCTGGGGGCATTCGAGGCTGAGCCATTCACGTTCTTGTTGAATGGAGGGCGCTTGGCCCCACCCTGTCCATTGGGCCTGATGTCTTGCTGATTTCGATCCTTTCTCGGTGGAAAGGTAGATTGAGTGCGAGCCGGGCCGTATTGGGGTTTTGCTGTTACTTTTCCGAAAGGGGGAAGAGACTTCCCCCTCTGCTCGTTTTTTGACGGTCGAGCCTCGGGAACATCAGGTCTCTCTTTTTCTTTTCTGAGGGCTCTTCTAACAGCCATCACAGAGCTGTGGCGGGAGATAACCTCAGTCTTTGCATCCAGTCCCTTCGCTTGGAGGAACTCCAGAACCAATTTGGCCTGATCAGGGCAGTTAATCTGTACCAGGAAATGTTTGACCTGCGACTCATCAGCCCCTTCATCTGCCAGTATGGAATAAGCTTGCAGAAGGGACATCTCTCCTTTATTCACTTTATCAACCAGATCTCGAATGGTTGCCTCCACTTGGCTTGTGAGCAGAGTAGCCATATCAGAGGTCAGCAAATCCATTAATGTCTGACCTTGAACCAAGTCTAGCCCGTTCCCTTTGGAGACGTATTTACTAATAACCGGGTCAGCCATTTGAGATGGAGACAATTCCTTATTCAACCTTCTAACGTATTCGCAGTTGGACTCCTTATCTTTCCTTTTCGGGAGTGCCTTACACAGGTCTGCTACAGTAATTTTATTTGACACTCTAACGTCAGTGTTTTGTCTGGGCTCTGGTGGGGGGCCCCCTGCAAGGATTGAGACCGCCAGCTGAGTACGCTGTCGTCCTATCCTTCCTGTGGAGGCCATCCTGCTACCCTGTCTTGAAGGAGTTGGGGGGTCTGGCTGCGGACCCAGAGTCGGGTCACTATCACTGCCGGAGTCATCGTCACTCTGGTCGTCGGAGTCTGAGGGGCATGGAGACCGTCTCTCCCATGAGTCTGTCGGCAAGCGGGTGGCCCTGGGCATGTGGGAGTAGATATCTGTTAAGGAATTGCGATGAGCATCATATCCACGTGCAAGATATGCTTGTTTAAAGGACCTAGACACTCCCTGCCATCCACCTATTTCCTCAGAGGAGGGAGATCGCATTCTCCGGGCCCTTTCCTTCCTATCATGAGGAAACCATTGAGGTGTGATTATTTCTTTGTTCCAATCTGGCTCCGGAGGTTGCTGGTGTACAACTGGATCATAAGCATGAGCTGTAGGGCGTTCTCTTAATCCTTCCTCATCGGGGTCGCACGGCCATTTGGTGGCATCATATTCTCCCCACGTTATCTTTCGCCCTCTAGAATTTCTTGCTTGTACCATTCGGGTGGGTTGACGGTCAGTGGGGGGTGAAGGTGATTGTTCAACCCGCGGAGATCTAGGTAGGGGGGTTGGGGGACGTGGTGTAGACGCAGAGGAGGGTCGAAAGGGGACCCGAGGTTCCTCTGGCTCTCTGTGCTCCTCATCCTCCAGGCCACGTTGTAGCTGAGGGGAATTTTCCAAATACTTTGCAAATTTATCCTGCTTCAAAAGTAACACTGTGTCTTATAGTGTCTTTGCTAGTTGTCGGTCCCCTATCAGACACGTAACTGTCTCAAAGTAACCTAATGAGGTCAGCGTCGCATAGGTGGCGGTCACCCACCGTGCTAGCTGTGCATTTGTGAGGACTCCCAATGATTCGGGGGGATTAAGGTCAAGGGTCACCTTAGACAACTCAAGCCGAGCAATTTTACTGGCTCCAGCGTGTATCTGCCCTTCTACAGAACGCGAATGCACCAGTGGCGTCACATAAACGGCGGCTACGGGGGAGTCCTCGCACTCAGTAAAATCTAACTGATGGACCTGTTCCAGAGCTCGGTAATTTCGATCACGAACCTCTTCTCCCAAAAGTGAGAGACGGTGATTGAAGTCCCTTTTACCAATTTTCTTTCTCCACGGAGTGAATGCCTTCACTTCCTCCAGTCCATTCCACTTCCTTATGGGGATTACTACATTGTCCCCAGTTGGCTTATATTTGGCCGTTGAAGTGTGTAAAATGACAAACATGGATCCATTATCCATTCTAATGACTGGGATTTCACCCAAGGCCGGCTCACTCGATCCTGGGTCTCTGACATCAGGGTTTTCCGAGGGGTTGAGATCCAAGGCCCCTATGGAGCCATTAGAGGGATTGAGTGGTTGTATAGCATGCGGGCGATTTCCCTGGGAACCTAGAATGCATCCTAATCCTCCCTGACTCAAACTCCTGTCGAGCTGATCTTGTTGGCTTCCTATTTGCCGTGTTATTGCACTAAGTTGCTCTGACATCCTCTCTAAACTTCTTGCAATGACTCCTCTGTCAGTTTCACTCAGGCTCAGGGATTCTCCATCATCGGGGTCATTTTCTGACGAATCAAAAAAGCGGACCCTCGCTGGCGTGGCATAGCCATGGTCCCTAAGAGCTGGGTCAGCTTCATAGGCGGGTGGCGCAGTCGGAAGTTTGACTATCTCTTGTAACGCAGTGTCCAGTGGTCCCTTATTTGTCAGGGGCAGTGTACCAGTTGCTTGGTACATCGATTGAACATTTTGGAGTTCACCTCGGGGATAAATCCCCGGCCTAGCAGGGCTTGGGTAGAGCTGGTATTGACTTGCAAAACTTTCAGTAATACTCCCTGCGTCATGGTCATGGGTAGACTCCTTATACAACTTGCTCACTTTGGGCTTCTTCATTAAACCATCAACCAAGGTTGCGTCAAGCGGACAACCGTGAGTCGCTGCATAATCCTGAACTTTCACCGGATACACCTTATTCCTCTCTACCAGTTGTTTGATGATTTCCTGCCGTAGCCCAGCCTCGGAGGCCAAGAGGATCACCATTCGGGCGGATTCAAAGTTATAGTTCACCCAATGTTGAGCATGTTCAAGACAAGTTTGCACTGCCTTCTCGAGAGGGTAATTAAACACCCCGGTTCCGAAGACAGGAATTATGACAGCTTCCGTTTTAGCATGGCTCAAGGAGTTGTAATAAGTTTCTGAAAGCATCCGAAAAGAGCCCTCGTGGTTCTTATCGTCGTATGGCAAGTAATGAGCCATTGATATCGTTTGTAACTTCGACTCCCCTGTGTCCAAAGGACGTGCCTCGCCTGGGTCCCAGTTCTCAGAGTATTCTTGATCAAACTTCTCGACTTGTTCACCAAATTTTTCTTTCACCCAACGAGCCACCCCCGCACCATCGGTTGGTCTCGGACATCTTCGTGGGTTCAGAAGCGTATACGAGCCGGGTGGCAAGATGTCCCAAAATTCCTGGTTTTCTAATCGTGTATCGATTATCAGAAAAGACCTCAGCACCCACATATCAGGGGGAGCAGTCACAACCTCAGACTCAGCTATGGAAGCTCTTCTCTTAAGAGCTCCACCACTTTTTGGCACAACCTCTTTGCTCATTTCCATTTTTCAATCTCAGTCAAATTATTTTTAAGGAATTCACTTTACCGGCTATGAACAGTTTCCCGAACTATGCCGCTGCTTCCTGCTGCAGTTCCCCAGTTGTCCTTAGCGGACTCTTTACCATGGGGTGCCCGTTATAAGGCCTCACGGGACTTTTTGCTGTACTTCTGTATTCCAGCTATATTATATAGTTGTACTACAATTACCTTAATACTTTAACTATCCTACTTGGGGTGATCAGTCCCAAGGGACAGTCTTTCGGTAAATTGTAGAGTCAACACGATCGTACGTTGTCGAGTGATAGAGCCTGAATCTATTTCTTTCATTCAAAACTCAGAGATTGTAGGATCCATCTATTTACTACCGAACTTTTCCCGCCAGAATTTTAATCTGTGGTCCAGTTACTCACAAATAGATTGTACGTTTTTCAATCATGTCCCTGTTCGGGCGCCATGTCGTCGGGTTTAGGTTTTCAAGGTCTTGTGTACAAGGCGATTAGCTATAACATAAGCCGTCCCTAGTTCCAAGCACACTACCTCCCTTTGCCTCTCTGGTAAAGGGCCCCTCGGTTGGTCAACTCAGTCAGCCTCTTGTTGCGGACACGGTTCTAAAACTATAATAAGCATATCAACTATACCTTATTATATTAGTGAGTAGTGTCGGCGCTTCACTGAGCGGGTTATTTAATTAGCCCGACCTGTTAAGAAACAGGTTCTTGACCTTACAATGCTACACCTTATCGTAGTCTCTTTACTTAACTTCGTTTAGGGACTCATGATCGGATCCTAAATCCATTCCTTTCAAATAACATTTTCCCCATAAATGCCTAAAACTACCACCTAATCATTGACACAATAATTCAGGATGGAATAATGCTACCATGTGAGACACTCATTAAATGTGCAACAGGAGGAAATCAAACAGTAACTCACCTATAACCCAATTGATGGTAGTAGGTAGGAGCCAGTTGATTCTTTAGTAGTCAGGGATCAACGCCGTTGTGCCTTTTCAGTACTTAATTCGTACTCAATTTTATTTTGTTTTTTGTCACAAAAATGTTTCTTCAAAAAATTAATAAAAGAATAGTAAAAACAGCAAAGTCAACCAAAAACAATAAAATCCATAAACTCAAGGGTATTGCCAGACGCTGATACCCAACAATATCAAAAGTACCGCCAGACGCTGGTACTAGTACATATACTTCAAAAACCATATAATCAAAAATACTTCAAAAGCCATATAATTAAAAATACTTCAAAACCATATAGTCAAAAATACTTCAATAACCGTATAATTAAAAATACTTCAAAACCATATAATAAAAAATACTTCAAAGACCGTATAATTAAAATTATTTCAAAACCATATAATCAAAAATACTTCAATAAAAAGGATTAATTCAAAAATAGTAAAAGAGAAATAAAAGATGAGTTAAAATCAAATGGTCCGAGAGCAAACAGCAAGAGCACCGTCCCAAGATAAGATAAAAACTTACGGCGGACAAACGCGGGCGAAGATCCAAAAAGAGCAAGGACTCAGGGTCACATCTCCGAGCGCTTATATAGCCACACACGGCTTTGAAGACATACCGACATCCGTTTTCTCACGCCAAGCCAATTAGTCATATCTATAACTTATCTTGTTTTTTCTCCAGGTGGCCTTTTGAAGTCCTTCCCTCAAAAGGATACATATTCGGTGATAGATCATATTAGTGTCAATTGCGTCAGCACTTACATCATTTTTTACGTCACTGATGCCCGGTTCACCATATTAGGTCAGTACATCCACTCCATTTTGTCAGCACGTGCGCACAGGTTCAAACTAAGTTCAAGATGGCCGCTTTCTCATGACTTCAAATGAGCGCGCCTTCAAGGTCATTCTCAGATCCAAGCACACAGCTGTTCGTGAGTTCAAACGCGCATGATCAAACGCATACAGGTTCACTAAAGTTTGAAACATTAAACAATTAATGATAAAAAAATCAGAAACAATATCAAATATTATTTAGCAGGTCCATTAATGATAAAAACAGAAACAATATCAAATATTATTTAGCAGGTTTTGATTATAATATTTTCGAACTTCCAGTGTATACAACATGGGAGGTGAAAATTTGATTTTCTGAAGCTTCCCTGCAAAGTTATGGCACAATGCAGAAAATGCGTTTTCTTCCTGAGATAAGGTCGATTCCGGAACGCAAAACATAAAAATGTTGATAACTTTGGAAAAACACTACAGACAGCTTAGATTTGATGTGCAACTACTAGAAAAACCCTTTCTGCTATAGTGGGAGGTTAAAATTTCATGTTCTGAAGCCTCCCTGCAAAGTTATGGCACAATGCCGAAAACGCGTTTTCAGCCTGAGATAAGGTGGGTTCCGGATCGCCAAACATAAAAATGTTGATGACTTAGGAAAAACACTTCAGACAGCTTAGATTTGATGTGCAACTACTAGAAAAACCCTTTCTGCTATAGTGGAAGGTGAAAATTTCATTTTCTGAAGCTTCCCTGCAAAGTTATGGCACAAAGCGTAAAAAGCGTTTTCTGCCTGAGATAAGGTCGATTCCGGAACGCCAAACATAAAAATGTTGATAACTTTGGAAAAACACCTCAGACATCTTAGATTTGATGTGCAACTACTAGAAAGACCCTTTCTGCTATAGAGGGAGGTGAAAATTTCATGTTCTAAAGGTTCCCTGCAAAGTTATGGCACAATGCGTAAAACGCGTTTTCAGCCTGAAATAAGGTAGATTCTGGAACGCCATACATAAAAATGTTGATAACTTTGGAAAAACACATCAGACAGCTTAGATTTCATGTGCAACTACTAGAAAGACCCTTTCTGCTATAGTGGGAGGTTAAAATTTCATGTTCGGAAGCTTCCATGCAAAGTTATGGCACAATGCAGACAACGCGTTTTCAGGCTGAGAAAAGGTCAATTCTGGAACACCAAACATAAAAATGTTGATAACTTTTGTTCAACACTTCAGACAGCTTAGATCTGATTTGCAACTACTAGAAACACCCTTTCTGCTATAGTGGGAGGTGAACATTTCATGTTCTGAAGCTTCCCTGCAAAGTTATTGCACTATGCGTAAAACGTGTTTTCAGCCTAAGATAAGGTCGATTCCGGAACGCCAAACATAAAAATGTTGATAACTTTGGAAAAACACATCAGACAGCTTAGATTTGATGTGCAACTACTAGAAAAACCCTTTCTGCTATAGTGGGAGGTGAAAATTTGATTTTCTGAAGCTTCCCTGCAAAGTTATGGCACAAAGCGTAAAAAGCGTTTTCTGCCTGAGATAAGGTCGATTCCGGAACGCCAAACATAAAAATGTTGATAACTTTGGAAAAACACCTCAGACATCTTAGATTTGATGTGCAACTACTAGAAAGACCCTTTCTGCTATAGAGGGAGGTGAAAATTTCATGTTCTAAAGGTTCCCTGCAAAGTTATGGCACAATGCGTAAAACGCGTTTTCAGCCTGAAATAAGGTAGATTCTGGAACGCCATACATAAAAATGTTCATAACTTTGGAAAAACACATCAGACAGCTTAGATTTCATGTGCAACTACTAGAAAGACCCTTTCTGCTATAGTGGGAGGTTAAAATTTCATGTTCGGAAGCTTCCATGCAAAGTTATGGCACAATGCAGACAACGCGTTTTCAGGCTGAGAAAAGGTCGATTCTGGAACACCAAACATAAAAATGTTGATAACTTTTGTTCAACACTTCAGACAGCTTAGATCTGATTTGCAACTACTAGAAACACCCTTTCTGCTATAGTGGGAGGTGAACATTTCATGTTCTGAAGCTTCCCTGCAAAGTTATTGCACTATGCGTAAAACGTGTTTTCAGCCTAAGATAAGGTCGATTCCGGAACGCCAAACATAAAAATGTTGATAACTTTGGAAAAACACATCAGACAGCTTAGATTTGATGTGCAACTTCTAGAAAGACCCTTTCTGGTATAGTGGGAGGTGAAAATTTCATGTTCTGAAGCTTCCTTGCAAAGTTATGGCACAATGCAGAAAATGCGTTTTCAGCCTAAGATAAGGTTGATTCCGGAACGCCAAACATAAAAATTTTCATAACTTTGGAAAAACACTACAGACAGCTTAGATTTGATGTGCAACTACTAGAAAAACCCTTTCTGCTATAGTGGGAGGTGAAAATTTGATTTTCTGAAGCTTCCCTGCAAAGTTATGGCACAATGCAGAAAATGCGTTTTCTTCCTGAGATAAGGTCGATTCCGGAACGCAAAACATAAAAATGTTGATAACTTTGGAAAAACACTTCAGACAGCTTAGATTTGATGTGCAACTACTAGAAAGACCCTTTCTGCTATAGTGGGAGGTGAAAATTTCATTTTCTGAAGCTTCCCTGCAAAGTTATGGCACAATGCGTAAAACGCGTTTTCAGCGTGAGATAAGGTCGATTCCGGAACGCCAAACATAAAAATGTTGATAACTTTGGGAAAACACTTCAGACATCTTAGATTTGATGTGCAACTACTAGAAGGACCCTTTCTGCTATAGTGGGAGGTTAAAATTTCATGTTCTGAAGCCTCCCTGCAAAGTTATGGCACAATGCAGAAAACGCGTTTTCAGCTTGAGATAAGGTCTATTCAGGAACACCAAACATAAAAATGTGGAAAACTTTCGAAAAACACTTCAGACAGCTTAGATTTGATGTGCAACTACTAGAACGACCCTTTCTACTATAGTGGGACGTGAAAATTTCATGTTCTGAAGCCTCCCTGCAAAGTTATGGCACAATGCCGAAAACGCGTTTTCAGCCTGAGATAAGGTGGGTTCCGGATCGCCAAACATAAAAATGTTGATGACTTAGAAAAACACTTCAGACAGCTTAGATTTGATGTGCAACTACTAGAAAGACCCTTTCTGGTATAGTGGGAGGTGAAAATTTCATGTTCTGAAGCTTCCCTGCAAAGTTATGGCACAATGCAGAAAACGCCTTTTCAGTCTGAGATAAGGTTGATTCCGGAACGCCAAACATAAAAATGTTGATGACTTAGGAAAAACACTTCAGACAGCTTAGATTTGATGTGCAACTACTAGAAAAACCCTTTCTGCTATAGTGGGAGGTGAAAATTTCATTTTCTGAAGCTTCCCTGCAAAGTTATGGCACAAAGCGTAAAAAGCGTTTTCTGCCTGAGATAAGGTCGATTCCGGAACGCCAAACATAAAAATGTTGATAACTTTGGAAAAACACTTCAGACATCTTAGATTTGATGTGCAACTACTAGAAAGACCCTTTCTGCTATAGAGGGAGGTGAAAATTTCATGTTCTAAAGGTTCCCTGCAAAGTTATGGCACAATGCGTAAAACGCGTTTTCAGCCTGAAATAAGGTAGATTCTGGAACGCCATACGTAAAAATGTTGATAACTTTGGAAAAACACATCAGACAGCTTAGATTTCATGTGCAACTACTAGAAAGACCCTTTCTGCTATAGTGGGAGGTTAAAATTTCATGTTCGGAAGCTTCCATGCAAAGTTATGGCACAATGCAGACAACGCGTTTTCAGGCTGAGAAAAGGTCGATTCTGGAACACCAAACATAAAAATGTTGATAACTTTTGTTCAACACTTCAGACAGCTTAGATCTGATGTGCAACTACTAGAAAGACCCTTTCTGCTATAGTGGGACGTGAACATTTCATGTTCTGAAGCTTCCCTGCAAAGTTATGGCACAAAGCGTAAAAAGCGTTTTCTGCCTGAGATACGGTGGGTTCCGGAACGCCAAGCATAAAAATGTTGATAACTTTTGTTCAACACTTCAGACAGCTTAGATCTGATGTGCAACTACTAGAAAGACCCTTTCTGCTATAGTGGGAGGTGAAAATTTCATGTTCTGAAGCTTCCTTGCAAAGTTATGGCACAATGCAGAAAATGCGTTTTCAGCCTGAGATAAGGTTGATTCCGGAACGCCAAACATAAAAATGTTCATAACTTTGGAAAAACACTACAGACAGCTTAGATTTGATGTGCAACTACTAGAAAAACCCTTTCTGCTATAGTGGGAGGTGAAAATTTGATTTTCTGAAGCTTTCCTGCAAAGTTATGGCACAATGCAGAAAATGCGTTTTCTTCCTGAGATAAGGTCGATTCCGGAACGCAAAACATAAAAATGTTGATAACTTTGGAAAAACACTACAGACAGCTTAGATTTGATGTGCAACTACTAGAAAAACCCTTTCTGCTATAGTGGGCGGTGAAAATTTCATGTTCTGAAGCCTCCCTGCAAAGTTATGGCACAATGCAGAAAACGCGTTTTCAGCTTGAGATAAGGTCTATTCAGGAACACCAAACATAAAAATGTTTAAAACTTTCGAAAAACACTTCAGACAGCTTAGATTTGATGTGCAACTACCAGAACGACCCTTTCTACTATAGTGGGACGTGAAAATTTCATGTTCTGAAGCCTCCCTGCAAAGTTATGGCACAATGCCGAAAACGCGTTTTCAGCCTGAGATAAGGTGGGTTCCGGATCGCCAAACATAAAAATGTTGATGACTTAGGAAAAACACTTCAGACAGCTTAGATTTGATGTGCAACTACTAGAAAGACCCTTTCTGGTATAGTGGGAGGTGAAAATTTCATGTTCTGAAGCTTCCCTGCAAAGTTATGGCACAATGCAGAAAACGCCTTTTCAGTCTGAGATAAGGTTGATTCCGGAACGCCAAACATAAAAATGTTGATGACTTAGGAAAAACACTTCAGACAGCTTAGATTTGATGTGCAACTACTAGAAAAACCCTTTCTGCTATAGTGGGAGGTGAAAATTTCATTTTCTGAAGCTTCCCTGCAAAGTTATGGCACAAAGCGTAAAAAGCGTTTTCTGCCTGAGATAAGGTCGATTCCGGAACGCCAAACATAAAAATGTTGATAACTTTGGAAAAACACTTCAGACATCTTAGATTTGATGTGCAACTACTAGAAAGACCCTTTCTGCTATAGAGGGAGGTGAAAATTTCATGTTCTAAAGGTTCCCTGCAAAGTTATGGCACAATGCGTAAAACGCGTTTTCAGCCTGAAATAAGGTAGATTCTGGAACGCCATACATAAAAATGTTGATAACTTTGGAAAAACACATCAGACAGCTTAGATTTCATGTGCAACTACTAGAAAGACCCTTTCTGCTATAGTGGGAGGTTAAAATTTCATCCGTCATGACCCCTAGAGGTCGTGATTACTATTTACACTATGCTTTAACGTCGTTGACCGCTAGAGGTCGCGATTACTATTTACACTATGCTCTAACGACGATAGCCACTAGAGGTCGTGGTTACTCTTTACACTATGCTTTAACGTCGTTGACCACTAGAGGTCGTGGTTACTATTTACACTATGCTTTAACGTCGTTGACCACTAGAGGTCGTGATTTTACTAATTGTAATGCGCTTTAATGACAGTATACACTAGTGATTTACTATTTGTTTTTATGCTTTAAATGTTGAACCTTAGTAGATCCCTACGTTTATTTATTATTTTATTTTATTCTTTTTATTTATTTATTTATTTTTTAATGCTCTTAAGGATCTGGTTCTGTTGTGATGATGGATTTTTTGATATGGATGCTATACATGTTGTTGTTTTATTATCGTCATTGTTAGAAAACAACACGTCTCTACACCGGTTGTATGATTACGTAATTGTGTTTTTTGCAGGTCGTATTTTTTCATATTTTACTCAGCTTATTTCCATACTACTCTACTTATATTTATACGGTATTAACTGCGACCGGAGGTCTTGCTTTCCGATTGTATTTACATTTGCATTGTTGTCAATATTCTGTTTCAGATCTCCCTCCGGGGTCTTGGCCTTTGTGGGAGACATCGACACCGGTTTTAGCAGTACCTCTGGATTTGCTATCTGGATCGTTCCCAGCGGAGGACTCGCCATCGACAACTGAGGAACCTGCACCTCCACTGCCACCGTCACCGCCGTCATCAGCACCGCCACCGTCACCACCGTCACCACCGTCATCAACACAGCCATCGACGCCGCCGCCATCAACACCGGCAACGACCTCGGACGGCCCACGGACAGCACCCCGGATACCGACGCCGTCTTACATCACATCACCCCTCGACCAACCCCTGCCTCTACCCCCTACCGCCGAGCAGAGAGTGCGTACGCTTGAACGGCGTCTACATCAGATCGAAATACAGAGTCGACGTCTAGCCAGGCAAGCGCGTCAAGCACGTAGATACCGACGGTTGGCGCGAAATCTACGTGAAGGTAAGATTAACAACTATTTCAATGAGTAATCAGCTGGGATGCATATGTCTTATATATTATTATTACCGCTGTTACAGAACTCATCGCTAAGGACGTCACAAATAAAGCTCTGGTGGCCGAAGTTCTGAGGCTCCTAAAACGTCAAGGACCTGGTGGTAACAGACGTCGTGGACTGATCTGAAGTTCAACCACAGTAAGGTCCATTTGGAGCCTCATTATTTAAAAGCAGTGCTGGATGATTGTGTTTTGAGGTTGCTGTTGCACCGCGGGACGATTGTGTTTTGAAGTTGCTGTTACATCGTGGGTGATTGTGTTTTGAGATTGTTGTTACACCACGGGTTTGTGTTTTGAGACTGTTGTTTTGTTTATTAAATTTTTAAATTATTATTTTATTGTTATTGTTATTGTTATTATCACGTTATGGCCGACCATGATGGTTTTCCTTCCGGTTCTGACCCTGAATCCACCCACAACCAGTACACTACACCACACCCCATTGGCCAGAGTGCTTCACCGACACGTATGTTTCTGGCTGACTTGTTTGACGACATGTCTGAGGAGGATGTAGTGCAGGTCTACGAACCGAGTATAAACGAAAACATGGAGTCAATTTTTTTTGGTGAGAGAGAGGATAATCGTATTTTTAATATGGTTCCTGCATCATCTCGTGAGGGTAGGGCTGATACCTCTTTAGACAATGACGATTGGTTAGAAAGGTTTGTTGATAATCTACAGACGGCTGATTCAGGGACACCTGCTCTTGACCCTCTGATAGATGTACCCTGCTCTAGCCGTAGCGACGACGTTGTTGACGATGACGTTGATTCGGTTCAGGAAGGATGCTGCATTGGTGGTACCGGTATTGATTCAGAAGTCATAGAGCCTTTTAACACCGACAGGATAAGAAGGGTGCTAACACGTCCTGCTGTACCAGACACTCCTGATTTAGCTACTTTCTACAGAGGCTTGATGGAACAGGTCAGAGAGCTAGCTGACGAAGCGCAGAGACTAGCAGAACGGGAGGACGTGGTTCAGCTTGAAGTGGTTGGCGAAGATGTTCAAGAACACGTTAATGTTGTGGTTGAAGGTGACGGCGGAAATATCTACCCTGCTTTTGAGGACCTCCTCAGCAACACAGTGCAGTCTGACAGAGTCATTGCTATGGGCAAGAGAATCGAATTAACGGTTCAAATTGTACATAACCCTCGAGGAGGCGCTAAACGCAAGCTCGAGAAGACACTGGATGCCGAAATTATTGGTAAAAAAAGACGGCATCTCTATGTAGTTGGTGGTGATGGAACTGATCAGCTTTGCTTCGCAATCAGCCTTTCTTGTCTCCTTAACCCTAAGCGTACGTACCAAGATTGTGTTGAGTTGGGAAGAGAATTACAAAACAAAGCTGGTTTAGATTCTCAAACACAGATCACATTTACAGATATACCCCTGTTCGAACAGATAGTGAAGCGTAAAATCGTCGTGTTTCATAAAACGACAGCAAACCAGCCATTAGCGCATTATGCCACCGGTTTTGCTGATGGTTCGGAACCCTTATACTTGTTTCTGCTTCAGGGACACTATTACGGGGTGAAGAACCCAAAAGGTTTTTTAGGAACACGTTACTTCTGCAGCAGCTGTCATAAGGGGTATGAAGATAAATCAAAACACATATGTAAAGGTCACTGTAGTGTTTGTCACGATCCTGTTTGCCCTACAGAGGTTCCAAACCCTGTAACTTGCGAGGACTGCCGCAGGGTTTGTAGAACGCCTTCCTGCATTGAGAGACACAAAGCGATTGGTGCTAATGGGTCGAGTCTGTGTCAGAGATACAAAAAATGTGAAAAATGCGGAAGGTGCCGGTATATCCCGTTAAAACAGGGTAAACCCAACCACTGTTGCGTTGTGCTTAAATGTAACATCTGCGGTGTAAAATTATCGACGACAAATGAGGTCCACCAGTGCTACATTCAAACCGTTGCCAGGAAGACAGAGCATCCTGATCTGGTTTTTTATGATTTTGAAACGTTTACAGACGACCAAGGTAGACATGTCCCTTTTTTAGTGTGTGTGAAGACGCAGAAAGGTGAAGAGAGGGTGTTTTACGGTCTCGATTGTGTTAGAGCGTTTCTTTTATATTTCAGAAAGAACCGGTTTAGAGGCTGTGTTTTTGTTGCGCATAATGCCAGGGGTTTTGACAGCATCATTGTCTTGAGAGGTATGCTTGACGAAGGGTTAATACCCAAGAGGATAATCATGACAGGTAGTAAGATACTTTGTCTTGAGGATCCTCACTACAAGCTAAAATTCATTGACTCTCTCTCATTCCTAACCATGCGACTCAGCTCCATGCCTAAAGCTCTAGGTTTCACAGACCATTGCAAGGGTTTTTTTCCACACAAGTTTAGCTCAAAAGAGCGCCTGCATTACATCGGGGCCTATCCTCCTCCCTCAGACTATGGCGTTGAGAGCATGTCAGACCCTGAACAGAGAGATTTTTACAGCTGGTATGAATCTGTGCGTGAGAATTCTTTCGATTTCAGGAGTGAAGCTATTCGTTATTGTAAAAACGATGTCGACATTCTGGCCAGAGGATGCACAATATTTAGAGAGGAGTTTTTTAAAGAAACAGGTGTTGATGCACTCTCATCCGTAACAATCGCCTCTGCGTGTATGGCTGTTTTCAGGACCAACTTTTTAAAACCAGACACATTGGCCATACCGTGTCCCTACAATTACATGACAAGAGGCACCAAGAGGTTCTCAGATGCTTCCATCCAATGGCTGCAGTGGGAATCACACAGACAGGGTATTTTCATCCAGCATGCCTTGAATCGTGGGGAGATGTCGTTTGGCCAGTATTTAGTTGACGGTTATGCAGAAGTTGACGGTGTTAAGCAGGTCTGGGAGTTTTACGGATGTTTCTTCCACGGGTGTCCTTCGTGTGTTGATCCTCATGCAGTCTGCCCATTAAGAGGTAGACCCTATGGTGAATTCTACTCTGCTACGGTGGGGAGAGAGCAGACGTTAAAGTCTGATCATGGGGTGCGACTTGTTACCATCTGGGAGCACGAATGGCGTTCGCTTCGACAATCGTGTGATGATCTCAGAGATTTTCTCTTAGATTTTGACACCCCTGAGCCCCTCAACCCTCGTAATGCCCTCTACGGCGGTAGAACCAGTGCTTTAAAGCTACGTTACACGACCAAGCCTGGTGAAAAAGTTTATTACGCTGACGTCACCTCTCTGTATCCTTACGTCAACAGCACATGCTCCTACCCTCTAGGGCATCCCCGAATAATCCACAAGGACTTTGGTGATCCTAGACAGTACTTCGGTCTGATCAAGGCGGTTGTCTATCCTCCTAGGGGTTTATATGTACCCGTTTTACCCTATAGAGGACCAGGGGGTAAATTACACTTCACATTATGCAGTATCTGTTCGAGTCGTAATGTTCAGGACAGTGACTGTAGGCATAATGATGATGAGCGTGCTTTGACAGGGGTCTGGGTCACCGTTGAGTTCAACAAGGCTCTGGACAAGGGATACAAGGTGGCCAAGATTATCGAAGTATGGCATTTTGATAGATCTAGCGATTGTATTTTCGCGGGTTACATCCGTACATTCCTGAAGGGGAAGCAGGAGGCTTCTGGTTACCCTGCTGAGGCCGTTGATCAGGAAAGCCGCGACAAATACATTCAGGATTATCAAGCCCATCAGGGGATTTTGCTTTGTGCTGATAAGATTTGTCACAACCCAGCAAAGAGACAGGTGGCTAAAGTTTGTCTTAATAGCCTGTGGGGCAAGTTCTGCCAGAGGGAGAACATGTCTCAGGTTTCTGTAGTGTCAGACCCCAACGAGTTTTTCAGTTTCTTGTTTTCAGGGAAATACGAGGTCAGCTACTTTAACGTGCTGGATGAGAAAAAAGTTGTGATCCAGTGGCGTTACAAGGGTCTCTACCCTCCTGGTAAAAGCAGCAATGTTTTTATCGGTGCTTTTACCACTGCTTATGCTCGTCTGAAGTTGTAGTTACATGGAGAAATTGCAGGAGAATGTTCTCTATGTCGACACAGACAGCTTGATATATGTGGTGAAAGACGGTGAGACACCTTTAAAATTAGGTAACTATCTCGGTGATCTGACTGATGAACTCGACGGGGATAGCATCGAGGACTTTGTTTCGGCAGGTCCTAAGACGTATGCTTATAGGACCAAAGGACAGAAGAAGGTTGTGATGAAGGTTAAAGGTATCACACAAACAAAAGAATCTTGTCAGCGGATAAACTTTGACTCCGTCAGAGATCTTGTAGAGGGGTATTTGCAGAATTCACCTGATGGGGTGCTTGAGACCCTCCAACACAACATCGTGAGGGATAAAAAAAACATCACCGTAAAAAACAGGTCAGTTATTAAAAAACTCCGGGTCGTGTACGATAAGAGGCGATTGTTTTCGGACGGCACAACCAAACCTTTCGGATTCTGAGTTTTGAGTGGATGAGGGGTCATTATGGAAGGAATTAATTTCGATCCTCGTTTGAGAACACCATTTTCATGTCTAGTGGTGGGACCATCGGGGTCAGGAAAGACCCATTTTGTAAAATGTATGCTTGAAAATTGTGAACATGTTATGGATGATGTCAATGTAAATATTGTGTGGATTTATACTTCTTTTCAACCTATGTACACTGAATTGCAAAAGATGAATAAAAATATCAAATTCATTGAAGGTTTACCTGAATCTTTTGAAAATGAAGATGTATTTCCTTCTGATAGAAAACATTTGATTATTCTTGATGATGTTATTTTTGAAGCTTCTGAAAACCCAGAGGTTGTCCGTGTTTTTACACAGTACAGACATCATAAAAATATGAGTGTTATAATGCTGACGCAAAACTTATTTCATCGTGGTAAATATAGTCGTACTATTAGTCTGAATAGCAATTACTTTGTATTGTTTAAGAATCCTCGCGATAAAATGCAGATAAAAGTTCTTGCTCAACAGATTTACCCGTCTCAAAGAGCTTTCTTTCTAGAAAGCTTTGAAGATGCTACAACCGACGCTCACGGGTACTTAATTGTTGATCTAACACCCTCATGTCCAGAACGCTACAGACTAAGGACTGGGATACTTCCTCACCAGCGTCACACTGTGTACATACCAAAAACATCTGTTTAAGTTATGTCAGAGCGTATAAAAAGAAACGCTGTTTTACTTAAGGAACTATACCACGCTCCGTCAAAGAAACGTAAAGACATTTTGATGCGTAGTTCTCGGGACTTTATTCAAGCTCTTGGCGAGATTGCCCTGAATGTTTTGAAGGGGAATGTACCATTGTCGCAAGCTCAGTTCAAAAAACTAAAAAAACAGAAGAAAAACATCAGACTCTTGGCTAATAAAAAAGCGTGCGTGAAGCGTAAACGAAGGATTCTTAAAAAGCAGTCGGGTGGATTCCTGTTGCCGTTGCTAGCGGCTGCCGTTCCAATCATTGGAAATCTAATAGGCGGTCTTGTAAAGAAGTAAAAGGCCATGAAGACTGTCCAGAAAATGTATCTCGTCTCTCCTCAGCAAATTAACCAGTTATCACGCCCATCCACTGACATCCGTGAAACAGCCGAAGATGAATTGAATGAGAAGATGAGGACTGTTCTAAATGATTCTCAGTTAAACTCGTATGAGAAGATTAAAAAGTATGATGCTCTATTGCAGAGATATTTAACCTTTACAAAACAGGATCAGAGAGACCAAAGGAGAGTAACTCTGACTTTACAGCGAGACGGAGATCATCCCCTCGACTCTGACAGTCGCGACGAAAGCGTTCTAAAAACACCCTCTGTAACGGACGTCGTGGGTAAGGATATTCTAAACAGCCTTCCGTCAAAAGCTCGAAGAAATGCTGAATACATTATCCAGAGGATATCCAAAAATGGCGACGGTTGGAATATGAATGGTGAATTTATGTATGAAGGAAATGCTGTAAAAGGCTCTCATGTGATTGATATATTCAAGTACCTTTCCCTACCGTATAAGAAAACAAGTTCTTCATTACCTGAGGGGTGGTCCGAGTTTCTCGTCACATTATTAAAGCTAAACATCCCTCTCACACTGCTGTCCAATCCTGAAGCGAGGGCTCAATATCAGAGACTTAAATCGAATTCTACCTCGCGAAAGAAAAGTATAGCAGAGGGCTGGTCTCCCGACCCTAAGGACTCTAAAGTGACACCTCGACGACGCTTAACGCATGTAGCGACCAAAGGGAAGAAATTGTCTCTAACACCTCGATGGGTTTCATGAATAATTACCTTGTACACGGTTATTGTCTTTTCATCAATAAAATGTTTTATTGAATTACTATAAGATTACAGATTTTCTTTTTAACACACGCACAAACAAAATAAGATTAGTCACACGTTACAATAGTCTTTAAAATACAGAAGAGAACAGTTTTGCTGTTTCCACGGACAGTGTGCACATCTTTTTAGACATTGTTGATGTTCTTTCACAAAGTTGTATACCATGAGGTCATTTTTTAAGGTATCGCCGCTGTATAGACTTAATACTTCTCTCATAGACAGCCCTCTAGCGCGATGACAGAGGTAGAAGACGCAGTGATGACCACATACAAACGATAGGGGGTGCTGTAGTTGACCATTGTTGTACTTGATGTCGACTGAATGTTTTTTGAGAAACTTTAAAATATTTTCAGGGTAATGTGCAAAGTAGGGACCCATTCCAAATGAGTCAAAGAAAGTTGTTCTGCCGTCTTCGTCGAGAGTTAAAGCCAACCAGTGCTCTCCCGGTTTATGCGACGGATGTGTGTTGACGATGAAATATGCAGGCAGTCTGAGGTGATGTGTCGATTGAGGCAACCTGTCCGACGGCCATACACCGTAAAATGTGTCACCCAAAAGACCTCTCAGCAGCCTCTGTAACTGGAGACTATCCATAACTTTTTAATAATAGTCCACCAGCACTTGTCTTTTTGCATCAATCTCCAGAATGGAATCGTAACAAGCGTATACAATCAGTGTTACGGTGTTCGGTAAGGGTACTCTGAATCTCATCTCCAGTCTTAAATTCCCATTTGAGACAGGAGAGAGAGCGTCGTTGTCGTCGGCTGGATTGAGATTAAATGCAAACAACGAATAACCGCTGTTAAAACCTTCACGGTCAATGCTTAGAGGCAGATCCTTCAAATGTCTTCCTGTAGCTAGAATCATGTTATAAAACTCTCTGACCGCCATACCGTTATTAAACTGAGGTTGAAAAGCTTTAGCGGGGATCTGTCGGCCATCCTGACAGAGGGCTAGATATTCAGTGTTGTAATGATGAAAATTGAACGGGGAGAGATCTCTCCTACCGGTAAACGCCTCGTGATGTACCAACCCTAAAACCACGTATTTAGGTATTGAACCCAGAAACAAATTCTCCTGGGTACATATTCTTGAGTTTTCTGGAATGGAGTATGTTTTTACATTGACTCGCGAGAGCGGGTAGAGAGCATTTCCTTTTAACAAACCCGCCGCATGACCTATTCTCACAGCTGGCGAAACAGTGACTTTCTTCACAAACAGAGATGCGCCAAGGATTTTCAGACGGAAGGTGGAGTCGCGGGGTCCGGTCAGGCAGAAGGCATCATTCGCTCTGGTGAGTTTAATTCTTAAATCGACAGAGTTTAATAACAGTCTCTCGCAGAAAAATATGTCGCTGTGGAGAGGCCCTAGAAGATGTACTTCTCTGGATCTGCTCGTGAACTCGGCCCTCTTATTAAGACCTGCGTTGGGACCGTTTACTGTGACGATCGAGTCAACTGACCCAGGTGTGTCTTGGTAAAAAAGACCGGCGCTAAACTGTGTTTTAAGAGTGTCGCCTGAAAAGTTGAGAAGTGTTTCAATCATAGCTCTGTACGGATGTGTGGAACTGGATTGCGAAATCATCCGATCGCCCAGAACCACATCACACTGGTCAAAGATTGTGTTTAGAGGGTAATTGATGAGGCCGACTGCTGCGTCGTTAGCTAGCGGTGTGCCATCGGCGTTCGTAATTCTTGCACGCACGTGTAGAAGGGTGTCGTTTAGGTCTAGATACTTTTCACCGTCTCCCGGTATAAAAAACTCAATCGGTCCTCCTTCGCTGATAGCGGCTACTGGCGCAATTTCAGTGTAAATTTTGTCTTCGATGGAAAGTTGCGTCATTGGGGGCGTGAATAAATCCAGTTCTGCCAATGTGCATTCAGCAGATTTCTGGTGTAGGAGCGCCATGTTACCGTATATAAGGTTTTTTAAAATATATCAGAGCTCCCTCTGGACTTCCTCTTGGCCCGTCTGCTTCTGTCAACTGACTTCTTTCTTTTTTTGTTTGTACGTTTATTAGAGCTCTGTGTTACACGCCGTCCTGGTGGGCGTCTCTTTGTCCTTCGTGATAAGACGGCTATACCTCCTGACCCTTCCTGTCTCTGTTGATCGCTCATACCTCTCACGGTGCGGGTGAACATATCCGTGGCTATGTTACCCACTGCTGATTTGAGATGGGGTTTCGCGATGGCAATACCTCTTTTCAACAGAGGTGATACAAACCGAAACATTTTCGAGAAGAGGGAACCTATGCCTCGTCCGTACATAACAGGGGCACCGTAGAAACCCGGTAGATCTCCACCCACCTGTTTTTCATAATATTGTACAAATCTGTGAGGGTCGTCTCTTAAGCCTGCGTGAACCATTGTGTTTGTTTACGACTTGGTCTGCAAAGACTGGTTATCTCTCTCCGGTGTTGTGCTGGTGAATGAATTTCCACATGACGATACAAGGGTTATATAATATCCTCTCAAGTAACAGGTCTAAAGTGTAGAGTCACCACCACCTTTCCAAAGGTAAAATTGACTGGTTTGTTAAGATCCGATTTAATTTGTATCTGAATATTTTCAATATGGTTCTTGGCCACCGGTAAATAGTAAGCAGGGTTAAAATGTTGTGTGATTATATCTGAGTAGCTACCCTTGATTTCCACAGTTCTTAAAAGCGGTGCATATGCATCCCCTACAAGCTGCGGTCTTACAACATCGCTGTAACAGTAAAGATGGTAAAACCCCACTTTTAAATCAACTGGATGGGGCGCTCTGTAGTCGCAAAAATTGATCCAATGACCAGGCTCTACACCTAGCATGTAAGCCAAAGGCGAGTTAAAAAGCACTAGGTTCTGCCCGTCTCCTTGAAGATCAATTTTTTGCCGTGCACTGTCAAACAGGAAGCGTATGTCGTTATTGGTTTTTTTAAAGGTTTGCGCCAACTCGGTTGTAATCTGATTAATAGAGCTGTAATATCCTCCCTTAAACTTCAGTCTGGAAATATCTGTTCCAGCCGTTTTGAAATGTCGATCAATCCCACGTGATTCGTCTTTTTTCCTCAGAGCAGAGGCGCTGGCATCGGGATCCGGAGCCCTAAGACGAGCCATGGCTCTATGAAATTCATCTTTATACCGCCGTGTCGTGTTAGCCTCCGAATCTGATCCTCTAAATGATGCTGTATCCTCCGGAATATTATGCCACGTGTGAGGGTATGTAATCTCCGTCAAAGCGACCTCCCATTTTCCGTTTAAATCAATATGTTGTGCTAAATCGACGCGGAAAGTACCGATCGAGTTGTCTTTAAAAACTTTTGCGCTGGCGTTTGATGGTAAAGTCACATAGAAGCCTGCATTCTTTGAGTCGTACATGGTGATATGATGCCTGATGTAAAGAAGGACCTTGTTATATATTTTTTATATCCGAAGCTTTTACCCAGCTGTTGAATTTTTCAGGCCAGTTCTTCCATTGGACAAAGACCTGCCTCTCTCCTTTAACGCAGCGTTCCTTGAGAATCTTTTCAACGTGAAATACTTTATCCTTTACGAGTTGTACTTTTTGTAATTCTTGATCATAAAATGATCCTTGGATGGGCTCGCCGTCGAAATCTTTCAATTTATACACAGGCGGGTTGCGCTGAATACATTCAGTTACCGTAAATATCTCATCTGTAAAACTCTGCTCATACTTTTTGTCAAATACACCTCGTAGTTTCGATATTCTAACATGATCGCCCTCCTTAAATTTCGGCTTCTGCCTATCTTTTGACGGTCTAATGTAAAGATTGTCAAACACTTGCAGAGTATTTTCTTTAGTTACTTCCATCGGTGTCATTTTTATACTGCTGTGATAGCTGTGATTATAACTCTTTACTAGATCCTGTAAAACCTCGATGTAACGTAGTGTGTTTTTAGCCGTGAAATATCTCCACATCCGATTTTTAAGAGTGCGGTTAAATCTCTCAACCACAGAGGCCTTAACGTCACTCGCTGTTGAAAAATGATTAATACCCTTCCTTTCCATCAAAGCCCTGAAACTCTTGTTAAAAAATTCTTTCCCGTCATCCGTCTGTAGCTTTACAGGCGTCCCGCTCTCCTCCAACACTGATTCGAACGCCTTCACTGTCTCGATCGCAGTCTTTCTTTTTAAAACGCGTACATAGGCCTTCTTTGAAAATACATCTATAACGGTCAACAAGTAATTTTGATCGTCGTTATATCTAGCCAATGCCTGCATGTCGCATAGGTCGGCCTGGAATTGTTGAAGAGGCCTGTGAACAAATACTCTGTTTCTCGGAAAGTTTACTCTGGTCGGTTTATGCAGGGTGTAAGCATCCTGTTTTGATAAAAAATCTTTAATAGATTTAGAACTGACAGGTTTTCCAGTCTCGACCTGCACCCCGCGACGGAGGCGATCCACGCCTCCATAGCTTCCAGGGTGAAGAGGATTGTAATAAACTCTTTTAATGATGTGTTTCACCGACATGTTAAACGAGAAATGAACGAGGTGAGATCCGAATATGCTTCTTAATGTTTTTATTAAACAGTTATGTCAGGATTCAATCGTAATGTTATACAAAGAGAGTAAAAGAGTTAAAAAAAAAGTAAATCACATACGAGGGAATCTCGTGTTTGTGACATCGACCAGGACCGGCGTTCTATTCCAGATTCTACTTGCTGATTCCAGACGTTCAATTAGAAGATCCTCTGGCTCATTTTTGATGTATTCAGTCCATACACTTGATTTTGGAGACCTCATTTCGAGCAAGACTGTCTCGGCTGTAGCCTTGATTCTCATTTTCTCTGGTTGTACATCATTCAGAGTCAAGTAATGCTGTATAGCAGGCAGAAAGTTCTTGTTACAGAGTCTCTTCATCAACGGGTGGAAGTTAAGCCTGTAGAAATCATCCTCCATTTCTTCAAGACAGCTGTGTTGTAGTTGGCTGGGATGGTCTACTTGGCAACCGTAGCAGATCTCCCTCCAATAACGGCGCATGGTTTTACCTAGTAGATGAAATACAACTGTCTTTACAGCTTTCAGGAACAAACCGCTTATCCATCCGTCCGTTTCATCATTAGCTGCTGGTTCTAGGTCTTGAGAAGCAGGGGATAAAACGGCCGGCTGCACGTCGGCAGTTTCGTTCCCGGTGCAGGTGGTTGCCGTCTTCCCTACGGGTTCCTCCTCGTCATCCATATCTTGCATTTCAGTTGCACCAGAGTCGTCTGTGTTGTCTTTGACGTCCAATGAAGGACGGGCTCCGTCTGTCGTGTCGTCGTTAGAACCCTCGTACTTATGATCGTCAGCCGCAACGTGTTCTACCGCAGGAAGTAGAGGTGACGGCATGGAGTTGTTCATCCCGTACCCGGGACCGCCTGTAGCAGCTCCGAGGAAGGTAGTGACGATACGTCTCGGAACACCTTCCGGCCTCATCGTTGTCTTGGATGGTCTTGTTCCAACAGACACGTCTGCATGGTGTTGCTCTGGAAAAAATCCTCTTTATAACAACCATCAACAAGTAGGCGGTCCAGAGTGGGGCGGTCCTAAAAGGTCAGTGCTTTTTTCAACACAAGGGCATCATTCCATAAGCGGCTATGGTAGAAGAGACCGTCGATTTTTGGAGAAATCTCCTGGATTTTCTCACTCCAAGCATCCATCGGTATGGTTAACAGAGTACGAAAAACGCCACAATCGGAATTAAAATACTCCAGGACGAAATCTTCTTCTTCTTCGCCTGTGACTCCTGTTGATACTTTATGGATGGCCCTGAAGGACCAGCGTCCTGATCCTGACATTTTAGCCAACCATATAGCCATGAAGGACGGTTTCCTCTCCATATGCTCGGGTTTGTTAGAAACGACTCCGATCTTCTGACGTTGTTCTTCTTCTTCTCCAGTCCAGGGAAGATTTTCCGGCTTCACCTCTCTCAGCACACCCCAGTCGTTAGACGATAACACAGCCATCTCCGTACAGGCACTCAGGGTTTCGTCATCCTCCAGCTGGTAAATGTACAATTCGGCTGTTTCGTACTTAAACGTGTACCCCCATCTTCCTCGACGTCCGTAAGGCTCTAGAGACCACTCTTCCTGCAAAGATTCCCCCGGCGGTGCCTGCGTACGTCGTAGGTACATTACAGATTTACGGGGAGCCCCGACGCCCATCCACGGGTCCTCAATAACAGTCACAGCCGTCTCGCTGATCACTGGTGAGCCGCGCATCGTTGTAGGGACAGACATTGTCGGTTGGTTGTGCTCGTCGGGTCCTTGCTCCTGGCTACAGTCTGAAGGGTACGTATATATATATACACACAGGGTGATGTTTATACAGCTGTCCGCCCCACTCCCTTCGTTATTTTACTTCCTGTCATAAACAAGGGGGGAGGGTTATTATTTTAATTTCCTGTTGATATAAAAAAGGGGAGGGTTATTATTTTAATTTCTTTTTGATATAAAAAGGGGGAGGGGCTTTATTACTTCCGGAAGGGTTGGGGTTTATTACTTCCGGAGTCATAAATCAATAAATCATTACAGGTTTGACAGATAGTGGTTTCCTTCCTCTCTCTGTCAACATTTCATGTTCTGAAGCTTCCCTGAAAAGTTATGGCACAATGCACAAAACCCGTTTTCAGCCTGAGATAAGGTCGATTCTGGAACGCCAAACATAAAAATGTTGATAACTTTCGAAAAACACTTCAGACAGCTTAGATTTGATGTGCTACTACTAGAAGGACCCTTTCTGTTATAGTGGGAGGTGAAAATTCCATATTCTGAAGCTCCCCAGAAAAGTAAAGGCACAATGCAGAAAACGCGTTTTCAGCCAGAGATAAGGTGGGTTCCGGAACGCCAAACATAAAAATGTTGATAACTTTGGAAAAACACTTCAGACAGCTTAGATTTGATGTACAACGACTAGAAAGACCCTTTCTGCTATAGTGGGAGGTGAAAATTTCATGTTCTGAAGCTTCCCTGCAAAGTTATGGCACAATGCAGAAAACGCGTTTTCAGCCCGAGATAAGGTCGTTTACGGAACGCCAAACATAAAAATGTTGATAGCTTTCGAAAAACACTTCAGACAACTTAGATTTGATGTGCAACTACTAGAAAGACCCTGTCTGTTATAGTGGGAGTTGAAAATTTCATGTTCTGAATCTTCCCTGCAAAGTTATGGAACAATGAAGAAAACGCGTTTTCAGCCTGAGATAAGGTGGGTTCCGGAACGCAAAACATAAAAATGTTGTTAACTTCGGAAAAACACTTCAGGCAGCTTAGATTTGATGTGCAACTACTAGAAAGACCCTTTCTGCTACAGTGGGAGGTTAAAATTTCATGTTCTGAAGCTTCCCTGCAAAGTTATGGCACAATGCAGAAAACGCGTTTTCAACCTGAGATAAGGTGGGTTCCGGAACGCCAAACATAAAATTGTTGATAACTTTGGAAAAAACATTTCAGACAGCTTAGATTTGATGTGCAACTACTAGAAAGACCCTTTCTGCTATAGTGGGAGGTGAAAATTTCATGTTCAGAAGCTTCCCTGCAAAGTTATGGCACAATGCAGAAAACGCATTTTGAGACTGAGAAAAGGTCGATTCCGGAACGCCATACATAAAAGTGTTGATAACTTTGGAAAAACACTTCAGACAGCTTAGATTTGATGTGCAACTCCTTGAAAGACCATTTCTGCTATAGTGGGAGGTTAAAATTTCATGTTCTGAAGCTTCCCTGCAAAGTTATAGCACAATGCCGAAAACGCGTTTTCAGCCTGAGATAAAGTGGGTTCCGGAACGCCAAACATAAAAATGTTGATAACTTTGGAAAAACACTTCAGACAGCTTAGATTTGATGTGCAACTACTACAAAGACCCTTTGTGCTATAGTGGGAGGTTAAAATTTAATGTCCAGAAGCTTCCCTGCAAAGTTATGGCACAATGCAGAATGCGCATTTTGAGACTGAGATAAGGTCGAATCCGGAACGCCATACATAAAAGTGTTGATAACTTTGGAAAAACACTTCAGACAGCTTAGATTTGACGTGCAACTACCAGAAAGACTCTTTCTGCTGTAGTGGGATGTGAAAATTTCATGTTCGGAAGCTTGACTGCAAAGTTATGGCACAACGCAGAAAACACGTTTCCAGCCTGAGATAAGGTGGGTTCCAGAACGCTAAACATCAAAATGTTAATAACTTTCGAAAAACACTTCAGACAGCTTAGATTTGATGTGCAACTACTAGAAAGACCCTTTCTGCTACAGTGGGAGGTTAAAAATTCATGTTCTGAAGCTTCCCTGCAAAGTTATGGCACTATGCAGAAAACGCGTTTTCAGCCTGAGATAAGGTGGGTTCCGGAACGCCAAACATAAAAATGTTGATAACTTTGGAAAAACACTTCAGACAGCTTGTATTTGATGTGCAACTACTAGAAAGACCCTTTCTGCTATAGTGAGAGTTGAACATTTCATGTTCTGAAGCTTCCCTGCAAAGTTATGGCACAATGCGTAAAACGCGTTTTCAGCCTGAGATAAGGTCGATTCCGGAACGCCAAACATAAAAATGTAGATAACTTTCGAAAAACACCTCAGACAGCTTAGATTTGATGTGCAAATACTAGAAAGACCCTTTCTGCTATAGTGGGAGGTGAAAATTTCATGTTCTGAATCTTCCCTGCAAAGTTATGGGACAATGCAGAAAACGATTTTTCATCCTGAGATAAGGTCGATTCCGGAACGCCAAACATAAAAATGTTGATAACTTTCGAAAAACAATTCAGACAGCTTAGATTTGATGTGCAACTACTAGAAAGACCCTTTCTGCTATAGTGGGACGTGAAA
The DNA here is from genome assembly GCF_027744825.2 of Synchiropus splendidus. Taxonomy (NCBI): domain Eukaryota; kingdom Metazoa; phylum Chordata; class Actinopteri; order Syngnathiformes; family Callionymidae; genus Synchiropus; species Synchiropus splendidus. The sequence goes on from NC_071343.1 coordinate 25,343,650, forward strand.
ATTTCATGTTCTGAAGCTTCCCTGCAAAGTTATGGCACAATGCAGAAAACGCGTTTTCAGCCTGAGATAAGGTCGATTCTGGAACCCCAAACATAAAAATGTTGATAACTTTCGAAAAACACCTCAGACAGCTTAGATTTGATGTGCAACTACTAGAAAGACCCTTTCTGCGATAGTGGGAGGTGAACATTTCATGTTCTGAAGCTTCCCAGCAAAGTTATGGCACAATGCAGAAAACGCGTTTTCAGCTTGAGATAAGGTGGGTTCCGGAACGCCAAACATAAAAATGTTCATAACTTTGGAAAAACACTTCAGACTGCTAACATTTGACGTGCAACTACTAGAAAGACCCTTTCTGCTATAGTGGGAGGTGAACATTTCATGTTCTGAAGCTTCCCTGCAAAGTTATGGCACATTGCAGAAAACGCGTTTTCAGCTTGAGATAAGGTCGATTCCGGAACGCCAAACATAAAAATGTTGATAACTTTCGAAAAACACTTCAGACAGCTTAGATTTGATGTGCAACTACGAGAAAGACCCTTTCTGGTATAGTGGGAGGTGAAAATTTCATGTTCTGAAGCTTCCCTGCAAACTTATGGCACAATGCAGAAAACGCGTTTTCAGCCTGAGATAAGGTCGATTCCGGAACGCCAAGCATAAAAATGTTGATAACTTTTGTTCAACACCTCAGACAGCTTAGATTTGATGTGCAACTACTAGAAAGACCCTTTCTGGTATAGTGGGAATTGAAAATTTCATGTTCTGAAGCTTCCCTGCAAAGTTATTGCACAATGCGTAAAACGCGTTTTCGGCCTAAGATAAGGTCGATTCCGGAATGCCAAACATAAAAAGGTTGATAACTTTGGAAAAACACATCAGACAGCTTAGATTTGATGTGCAACTCCTTGAAAGACCATTTCTGCTATAGTGGGAGGTTAAAATTTCATGTTCTGAAGCTTCCCTGCAAAGTTATAGCACAATGCCGAAAACGCGTTTTCAGCCTGAGATAAAGTGGGTTCCGGAACGCCAAACATAAAAATGTTGATAACTTTGGAAAAACACTTCAGACAGCTTAGATTTGATGTGCAACTACTACAAAGACCCTTTGTGCTATAGTGGGAGGTTAAAATTTAATGTCCAGAAGCTTCCCTGCAAAGTTATGGCACAATGCAGAATGCGCATTTTGAGACTGAGATAAGGTCGAATCCGGAACGCCATACATAAAAGTGTTGATAACTTTGGAAAAACACTTCAGACAGCTTAGATTTGACGTGCAACTACCAGAAAGACTCTTTCTGCTGTAGTGGGATGTGAAAATTTCATGTTCGGAAGCTTGACTGCAAAGTTATGGCACAACGCAGAAAACACGTTTCCAGCCTGAGATAAGGTGGGTTCCAGAACGCTAAACATCAAAATGTTAATAACTTTCGAAAAACACTTCAGACAGCTTAGATTTGATGTGCAACTACTAGAAAGACCCTTTCTGCTACAGTGGGAGGTTAAAAATTCATGTTCTGAATCTTCCCTGCAAAGTTATGGGACAATGCAGAAAACGATTTTTCATCCTGAGATAAGGTCGATTCCGGAACGCCAAACATAAAAATGTTGATAACTTTCGAAAAACAATTCAGACAGCTTAGATTTGATGTGCAACTACTAGAAAGACCCTTTCTGCTATAGTGGGACGTGAAAATTTCATGTTCTGAAGCTTCCCTGCAAAGTTATGGCACAATGCAGAAAACGCGTTTTCAGCCTGAGATAAGGTCGATTCTGGAACCCCAAACATAAAAATGTTGATAACTTTCGAAAAACACCTCAGACAGCTTAGATTTGATGTGCAACTACTAGAAAGACCCTTTCTGCGATAGTGGGAGGTGAACATTTCATGTTCTGAAGCTTCCCAGCAAAGTTATGGCACAATGCAGAAAACGCGTTTTCAGCTTGAGATAAGGTGGGTTCCGGAACGCCAAACATAAAAATGTTCATAACTTTGGAAAAACACTTCAGACTGCTAACATTTGACGTGCAACTACTAGAAAGACCCTTTCTGCTATAGTGGGAGGTGAACATTTCATGTTCTGAAGCTTCCCTGCAAAGTTATGGCACATTGCAGAAAACGCGTTTTCAGCTTGAGATAAGGTCGATTCCGGAACGCCAAACATAAAAATGTTGATAACTTTTGTTCAACACCTCAGACAGCTTAGATTTGATGTGCAACTACTAGAAAGACCCTTTCTGGTATAGTGGGAATTGAAAATTTCATGTTCTGAAGCTTCCCTGCAAAGTTATTGCACAATGCGTAAAACGCGTTTTCGGCCTAAGATAAGGTCGATTCCGGAATGCCAAACATAAAAAGGTTGATAACTTTGGAAAAACACATCAGACAGCTTAGATTTGATGTGCAACTACTAGAAAGACCCTTTCTGGTATAGTGGGGGGTGAAAATTTCATGTTCTGAAGCTTCCTTGCAAAGTTATGGCACAATGCAGAAAATGCGTTTTCAGCCTGAGATAAGGTTGATTCCGGAACGCCAAACATAAAAATGTTCATAACTTTGGAAAAACACTTCAGACAGCTTAGATTTGATGTGCAACTACTTGAAAAAACACTTTCTGCTATAGTGGGAGGTGAAAATTTGATTATCTGAAGCTTCCCTGCAAAGTTATGGCACAATGCAGAAAATGCGTTTTCTGCCTGAGATAAGGTCGATTCCGGAACGCCAAACTCAAAAATGTTGACAACTTTGTCAAAACAATTCAGACATCTTAGATTTGATGTGCAACTACTAGAAAGACCCTTTCTGCTAAAGTGGGAGGTTAAAATTTCATTTTCTGAAGATTACCAGCAAAGTTATGGCACAAAGCAGAAAACGCGTGTTTAGCCTGAGATAAGGTGGGTTCCGGAACGCCAAACTTAAAAATGTTGATAACTTTCGAAAAACACTTCAGACAGCTTAGATTTGATGTGTATCTACTAGAAAGACCCTTTCTGCTATAGTGGGAGGTGAAAATTTCTTGTTCTGAAGCTTCCCTGCAAAGTTATGGCACAATGCAGAAAACGCGTTTTCAGCCTGAAAAAAGGTGGGTTCCGGAACGCCAAACATAAAAATCTTGATAACTTTGGAAAAACACTTCAGACAGCTTATATTTGATGTGCAACTACTAGAAAGACAATTTCTGCTATAGTGGTATGTGAAACTTTCATGTTCTGAAGCTTTCCTTTAAAGTTATGGCACAATGCAGAAAACACGTTTTCAGCCTGAGATAAGGTGGGTTCCGGAACGCCAAACATAAAAATGTTGATAACTTTGGAAAACCACTTCAGACAGCTTAGATTTGACTTGCAACTACCACAAAGACCCTTTTTGCTGTAGTAGAATGTGAAAATTTCATGTTCGGAAGCTTCCCTGCAAAGTGATGGCACAATGCAGAAAACGCGTTTCCAGCCTGAGATAAGGTCGATTCCGGAACGCCAAACAAAAAAATGTTGATAACTTTGGAAAAACACATCAGACAGCTTAGATTTGATGTGCAACTACTAGAAAGACCCTTTCTGCGATAGTGGGAGGTGAACATTTCATGTTCTGAAGCTTCCCAGCAAAGTTATGGCACAATGCAGAAAACGCGTTTTCAGCTTGAGATAAGGTGGGTTCCGGAACGCCAAACATAAAAATGTTCATAACTTTGGAAAAACACTTCAGACTGCTAACATTTGATGTGCAACTACTAGAAAGACCCTTTCTGCTATAGTGGGAGGTGAACATTTCATGTTCTGAAGCTTCCCTGCAAAGTTATGGCACATTGCAGAAAACGCGTTTTCAGCTTGAGATAAGGTCGATTCCGGAACGCCAAACATAAAAATGTTGATAACTTTCGAAAAACACTTCAGACAGCTTAGATTTGATGTGCAACTACGAGAAAGACCCTTTCTGGTATAGTGGGAGGTGAAAATTTCATGTTCTGAAGCTTCCCTGCAAACTTATGGCACAATGCAGAAAACGCGTTTTCAGCCTGAGATAAGGTCGATTCCGGAACGCCAAGCATAAAAATGTTGATAACTTTTGTTCAACACCTCAGACAGCTTAGATTTGATGTGCAACTACTAGAAAGACCCTTTCTGGTATAGTGGGAGGTGAAAATTTCATGTTCTGAAGCTTCCCTGCAAAGTCATTGCACAATGCGTAAAACGCGTTTTCGGCCTAAGATAAGGTCGATTCCGGAATGCCAAACATAAAAATGTTGATAACTTTGGAAAAACACATCAGACAGCTTAGATTTGATGTGCAACTACTAGAAAGACCCTTTCTGGTATAGTGGGGGGTGAAAATTTCATGTTCTGAAGCTTCCTTGCAAAGTTATGGCACAATGCAGAAAATGCGTTTTCAGCCTGAGATAAGGTTGATTCCGGAACGCCAAACATAAAAATGTTGATAACTTTCGAAAAACACTTCAGACAGCTTAGATTTGATGTGCAACTACGAGAAAGACCCTTTCTGGTATAGTGGGAGGTGAAAATTTCATGTTCTGAAGCTTCCCTGCAAACTTATGGCACAATGCAGAAAACGCGTTTTCAGCCTGAGATAAGGTCGATTCCGGAACGCCAAGCATAAAAATGTTGATAACTTTTGTTCAACACCTCAGACAGCTTAGATTTGATGTGCAACTACTAGAAAGACCCTTTCTGGTATAGTGGGAGGTGAAAATTTCATGTTCTGAAGCTTCCCTGCAAAGTCATTGCACAATGCGTAAAACGCGTTTTCGGCCTAAGATAAGGTCGATTCCGGAATGCCAAACATAAAAATGTTGATAACTTTGGAAAAACACATCAGACAGCTTAGATTTGATGTGCAACTACTAGAAAGACCCTTTCTGGTATAGTGGGGGGTGAAAATTTCATGTTCTGAAGCTTCCTTGCAAAGTTATGGCACAATGCAGAAAATGCGTTTTCAGCCTGAGATAAGGTTGATTCCGGAACGCCAAACATAAAAATGTTCATAACTTTGGAAAAACACTTCAGACAGCTTAGATTTGATGTGCAACTACTAGAAAAAACACTTTCTGCTATAGTGGGAGGTGAAAATTTGATTTTCTGAAGCTTCCCTGCAAAGTTATGGCACAATGCAGAAAATGCGTTTTCTGCCTGAGATAAGGTCGATTCCGGAACGCCAAACTCAAAAATGTTGACAACTTTGTCAAAACAATTCAGACATCTTAGATTTGATGTGTATCTACTAGAAAGACCCTTTCTGCTATAGTGGGAGGTGAAAATTTCTTGTTCGGAAGCTTCCCTGCAAAGTTATGGCACAATGCAGAAAACGCGTTTTCAGCCTGAAAAAAGGTGGGTTCCGGAACGCCAAACATAAAAATCTTGATAACTTTGGAAAAACACTTCAGACAGCTTATATTTGATGTGCAACTACTAGAAAGACAATTTCTGCTATAGTGGTATGTGAAACTTTCATGTTCTGAAGCTTTCCTTTAAAGTTATGGCACAATGCAGAAAACGCGTTTTCAGCCTGAGATAAGGTGGGTTCTGGAAAGCCAAACATAAAATTGGTGATAACTTTGGAAAAACCACTTCAGACAGCTTAGATTTGATGTGCAACTACTAGAAAGACCCTTTCTGCTATAGTGGGAGGTTAAAATTTCATGTTCTGAAGCTTCCCTGAAAAGTTATGGCACAATGCACAAAAACGCTTTTCAGCCTGAGATAAGGTGGGTTCCGGAACGGCAAACATAAAAATGTTGATAACTTTGGAAAACCACTTCAGACAGCTTAGATTTGACGTGCAACTACCACAAAGACCCTTTCTGCTAAAGTGGGAGGTTAAAATTTCATGTTCTGAAGATTACCAGCAAAGTTATGGCATAAAGCAGAAAACGCGTGTTTAGCCTGAGATAAGGTGGGTTCCGGAACGCCAAACATAAAAATGTTGATAACTTTCGAAAAACACTTCAGACAGCTTAGATTTGATGTGTATCTACTAGAAAGACCCTTTCTGCTATAGTGGGAGGTGAAAATTTCTTGTTCTGAAGCTTCCCTGCAAAGTTATGGCACAATGCAGAAAACGCGTTTTCAGCCTGAAAAAAGGTGGGTTCCGGAACGCCAAACATAAAAATCTTGATAACTTTGGAAAAACACTTCAGACAGCTTATATTTGATGTGCAACTACTAGAAAGACAATTTCTGCTATAGTGGTATGTGAAACTTTCATGTTCTGAAGCTTTCCTTTAAAGTTATGGCACAATGCAGAAAACGCGTTTTCAGCCTGAGATAAGGTGGGTTCTGGAAAGCCAAACATGAAATTGGTGATAACTTTGGAAAAACCACTTCAGACAGCTTAGATTTGATGTGCAACTACTAGAAAGACCCTTTCTGCTATAGTGGGAGGTTAAAATTTCATGTTCTGAAGCGTCCCTGAAAAGTTATGGCACAATGCACAAAAACGCTTTTCAGCCTGAGATAAGGTGGGTTCCGGAACGGCAAACATAAAAATGTTGATAACTTTGGAAAACCACTTCAGACAGCTTAGATTTGACGTGCAACTACCACAAAGACCCTTTTTGTTGTAGTAGAATGTGAAAATTTCATGTTCGGAAGCTTCCCTGCAAAGTGATGGCACAATGCAGAAAACGCGTTTCCAGCCTGAGATAAGGTCGATTCCGGAACGCCAAACAAAAAAATGTTGATAACTTTGGAAAAACACATCAGACAGCTTAGATTTGATGTGCAACTACTAGAAAGACCCTTTCTGCTATAGTGGGAGGTGAAAAATTCATGTTCTGAATCTTCCCTGCAAAGTTAAGGATCAATGCAGAAAACGCGTTTACAGCCTGAGGTAAGGTGGGTTCCGGAAGGCCAAACATAAAAATGTTGATGACTTGGGAAAAAACATTTCAGACAGCTGAGATTTGAAGTGCAACTACTAGAAGGACCCTTTCTGGTATCGTGGGAGGTGAAAATTTCATGTTCTGAAGCTTCCCTTCAAAGTTAAGGATCAATGCAGAAAACGCGTTTTCAGCCTGAGGTAAGGTGGGTTCCGGAAGGCCAAACATAAAAATGTTGATGACTTTGGAAAAACACTTCAGACAGCTTAGATTTGCTGTGCAACTACTAGTAAGACCCTTTCTGCTACAGTGGGAGGTTAAAATTTCATGTTCTGAAGCTTCCATGCAAAGGTGTGGCACAATGCAGAAAACGCGTTTTCAGCCCGAGACAAGGTCGTTTCCGGAACGCCAAACATAAAAATGTTGATAGCTTTCGAGAAACACTTCAGACAACTTATGTTTGATATGCAACTACTAGAAAGACCCTTTCTGCTACAGTGGGAGGTTAAAATTTCATGTTCTGAAGCTTCCCTGCATAGTTATGGCACAATGCAGAAAACGCGTTTTCAGCCTGAGATAAGGTGGGTTCCGGAACGCCAAACATAAAAATGTTGCTAACTTTTAAAAAAACACTTCAGACAGCTTAGATTTGATGTGCAACTACTAGAAGGACCCTTTCTGCTATAGTGGGAGGTGAACATTTCATGTTCTGAAGCTTCCCTGGAAAGTTATGGGACAATGCAGAAAACGCATTTTCATCCTGAGATTAGGTCGATTCCGGAACGCCAAACATAAAAATTTTGATAACTTTCGAAAAACACTTCAGACAGCTTAGATTTGATATGCAACTACTAGAAAGACCCTTTCTGCTATAGTGGGAGGTGAACATTTCATGTTCTAAAGGTTCCCTGCAAAGTTATGGCACAATGCGTAAAACGCGTTTTCAGCCTGAGATAAGGTCGATTCCGGAACGCCATACATAAAAATGTTGATAACTTTGGACAAACACATCAGACAGCTTAGATTTGATGTGCAACTGCTAGAAAGACCCTTTCTGCTATAGTGGGAGGTTAAAATTTCATGTTCGGAAGCTTCCATGCAAAGTAATGGCACAATGCAGACAACGCTTTTTTAGCCTGAAATAAGGTCGATTCTGGAACGGCAAACATAAAAATGTTGATAACTTTCGAAAAACACTTCAGACTGCTTAGATTTGATGAGCAACTACTAGAAAGACCCTTTCTGCTATAGTGGGAGGTGAACATTTCATGTTCTGAAACTTCCCTGCAAAGTTATGGGACAATGCAGAAAACGCGTTTTCAGCTTGAGATAAGGTGGGTTCCGGAACGCCAAACATAAAAATGTTGATAACTTTGGAACAACACTTCAGACAGCTTAGATTTGATGTGCAACTACTAGAAAGACCCTTTTTACTATAGTGGGAGGTGAAAATTTCATGTTCTAAAGCTTCCCTGCAAAGTTATGGGACAATGCAGAAAACGATTTTTCATCCTGAGATAAGGTCGATTCCGGAAGGCCAAACATAAAAATGTTGATAACTTTCGAAAAACACTTCAGACAGCTTAGATTTGATGTGCAACTACTAGAAAGACCCTTTCTGGTATAGTGGGAGGTCAAAATTTCATGTTCTGAAGCTTCCCTGGAAAGTTATGGGACAATTCAGAAAACGATTTTTCATCCTGAGATAAGGTCGATTCCGGAACGCCAAACATAAAAATGTTGATAACTTTCGAAAAACACTTCAGGCAGCTTAGATTTGATGTGCAACTAATGGAAAGACCCTTTCTGCTATAGTGGGACGTGAAAATTTCATTTTCTGAAGCTTCCCTGCAAAGTTATGGCACAATGCGTACAACGCGTTTTCAGCCAGAGATAAGGTCTATTCCCGAACGCCCAACATAAAAATGTTGATTACATTGGAACAACACTTCAGACAGCTTAGATTTGATGAGCAACTACTAGAAAAACCCTTTCTGCTATAGTGAGAGGTGAAAATTTCATTTTCTGAGGCTTCCCTGCAAAGTTATGGCACAAAGCGTAAAAAGCGTTTTCCTCCTGAGATTAAGTCGATTCCGGAACGCCAAACATAAAAATGTTGAGAACTTTGGAAAAACACTTCAGACAGCTTAGATTTGATGTGCAACTACTGGAAAGACCCTTTCTGCTATAGTGGGATTTGAAAATTTCATGTTATGAAGCTTCCCTGCAAAGTTATGGCACATTGCAGAAAACGCGTTTTCAGCCTGAGATAAGATCGATTTCGGAACGCCAAACATAAAAATGTTGATAACTTTCGAAAAACACTTCAGACAGCTTAGATTTGTTGTGCAACTACTAGAAAGACCCTTTCTGCTATAGTGGGAGGTTAAAATTTCATGTTCTGAAGCTTCCCTGAAAAGTTATGGCACAATGCAGAAAACGCATTTTCATCCTGAGATAAGGTCGATTCCGGAACGCCAAACATAAAAATGTTGATAACTTTCGAAAAACACTTCAGACAGCTTAGATTTGATGTGCAACTACTAGAAAGACCCTTTCTGCTATGGTGGGAGGTGAAAATTTCATGTTCTGAAGCTTCCTTGCAAAGTTATCGCACAATGCAGAAAACACGTTTTCAGCCTGAGATATGGTTGATTCCGGAACGCCAAACATAAAAATGTTGATAACTTTGGAAAAACAGTTCAGACAGCTTAGATTTGATGTGCAACTACTAGAAAGACCATTTCTGCTATAGTGGGAGGTGAATATTTCATGTTCTGAAGCTTCCCTGCAAAGTTATGGCACAATGCAGAAAACACGTTTTCAGCTTGAGATAAGGTGGGTTCCGGAACGCCAAACATAAAAATGTTGATAACATTCGAAAAACACTTCAGACAGCTTAGATTTGATGTGCAACTACGATAAATACCCTTTCTGCTATCGTGGGAGGTCAAAATTTCATGTTCTGAAGCTTCGATGGAAAGTAATGGGACAATGCAGAAAACGATTTTTCATCGTGAGATAAGGTCGATTCCGGAACGCCAAACATAAAAATGTTGATAACTTTGGAAAAACACTTCAGACAGCTTGGATTTGATGTGCAACTACTAGAAAGACCCTTTCTGCTATAGTGGCATGTTAAAATTTCATGTTCTGAAGCTTCCCTGCAAAGTTATGGCACAATGCAGAAAACGCGTTTTCAGCCTGAGATTAGGTGGGTTCCGGAGCGCCAAACATAAAAATGTTGATAACTTTGGAAAAACACTTCAGACAGCCTAGATTTGATGTGCAACTACTAGAAAGACCCTTTCTGCTATAGTGGGAAGTTAAAATTTCATGTTCTGAAGCTTCCATGCAAAGTTATTTCACAATGCAGAGAACGCGTTTTCAGCCTGAGATAAAGTCGATTCTGGAACGCCAAACATAAAAATGTTGATAACTTTCGAAAAACACTTCAGACAGCTAAGATTTGATGTGCAACTACTAGAAGGACCCTTTCTGCTATAGTGGCAGATTAAAATTTCATGTTCTGAAGCTTCCCTGCAAAGTTATGGCACAATGCAGAAAACGCGTTTTCAGCCTGAGATTAGGTGGGTTCCGGAGCGCCAAACATAAAAATGTTGATAACTTTGGAAAAACACTTCAGACAGCCTAGATTTGATGTGCAACTACTAGAAAGACCCTTTCTGCTATAGTGGGAAGTTAAAATTTCATGTTCGGAAGCTTCCATGCAAAGTTATGTCACAATGCAGACAACGCGTTTTCAGCCTGAGATAAAGTCGATTCTGGAACGCCAAACATAAAAATGTTGATAACTTTCGAAAAACACTTCAGACAGCTTAGATTTGATGTGTAACTACTAGAAAGTCCCTTTCTGCTATAGTGGGAGGTGAAAATTTCATGTTCTGAAGCTTCCTTGCAAAGTTATGGCACAATGCAGAAAATGCGTTTTCAGCCTGAGATGAGGTTGATTCCGGAACGCCAAACATAAAAATGTTGATAACTTTTAAAAAAACATTTCAGACAGCTTAGATTTGATGTGCAACTACTAGAAGGACCCTTTCTGCTATAGTGGGAGGTGAAAATTTCATGTTCTAAAGGTTCCCTGCAAAGTTATGGCACAATGCGTAAAACGCGTTTTCAGCCTGAGATAAGGTCGATTCCGGAACGTCATACATAAAAATGTTGATAACTTTGGAAAAATTCACCAGACAGCTTAGATTTGATGTGCAACTACTAGAAAGACCCTTTCTGCTATAGTGGGAGGTTAAAATTTCATGTTCGGAAGCTTCCATGCAAAGTCATGGCACAATGCAGACAACGCTTTTTTAGCCTGAAATAAGGTCGATTCTGGAACAGCAAACATAAAAATGTTGATAACTTTCGAAAAACACTTCAGACAGCTTAGATTTGATGTGCAACTACTAGAAAGACCCTTTCTGCTATAGTGGGAGGTGAACATTTCATGTTCTGAAGCTTCCCTGGAAAGTTATGGGACAATGCAGAAAACGCATTTTCATCCTGAGATTAGGTCGATTCCGGAACGCCAAACATAAAAATTTTGATAACTTTCGAAAAACACTTCAGACAGCTTAGATTTGATATGCAACTACTAGAAAGACCCTTTCTGCTATAGTGGGAGGTGAACATTTCATGTTCTAAAGGTTCCCTGCAAAGTTATGGCACAATGCGTAAAACGCGTTTTCAGCCTGAGATAAGGTCGATTCCGGAACGCCATACATAAAAATGTTGATAACTTTGGACAAACACATCAGACAGCTTAGATTTGATGTGCAACTGCTAGAAAGACCCTTTCTGCTATAGTGGGAGGTTAAAATTTCATGTTCGGAAGCTTCCATGCAAAGTAATGGCACAATGCAGACAACGCTTTTTTAGCCTGAAATAAGGTCGATTCTGGAACGGCAAACATAAAAATGTTGATAACTTTCGAAAAACACTTCAGACTGCTTAGATTTGATGAGCAACTACTAGAAAGACCCTTTCTGCTATAGTGGGAGGTGAACATTTCATGTTCTGAAACTTCCCTGCAAAGTTATGGGACAATGCAGAAAACGCGTTTTCAGCTTGAGATAAGGTGGGTTCCGGAACGCCAAACATAAAAATGTTGATAACTTTGGAACAACACTTCAGACAGCTTAGATTTGATGTGCAACTACTAGAAAGACCCTTTTTACTATAGTGGGAGGTGAAAATTTCATGTTCTAAAGCTTCCCTGCAAAGTTATGGGACAATGCAGAAAACGATTTTTCATCCTGAGATAAGGTCGATTCCGGAAGGCCAAACATAAAAATGTTGATAACTTTCGAAAAACACTTCAGACAGCTTAGATTTGATGTGCAACTACTAGAAAGACCCTTTCTGGTATAGTGGGAGGTCAAAATTTCATGTTCTGAAGCTTCCCTGGAAAGTTATGGGACAATTCAGAAAACGATTTTTCATCCTGAGATAAGGTCGATTCCGGAACGCCAAACATAAAAATGTTGATAACTTTCGAAAAACACTTCAGGCAGCTTAGATTTGATGTGCAACTAATGGAAAGACCCTTTCTGCTATAGTGGGACGTGAAAATTTCATTTTCTGAAGCTTCCCTGCAAAGTTATGGCACAATGCGTACAACGCGTTTTCAGCCAGAGATAAGGTCTATTCCCGAACGCCCAACATAAAAATGTTGATTACATTGGAACAACACTTCAGACAGCTTAGATTTGATGAGCAACTACTAGAAAAACCCTTTCTGCTATAGTGAGAGGTGAAAATTTCATTTTCTGAGGCTTCCCTGCAAAGTTATGGCACAAAGCGTAAAAAGCGTTTTCCTCCTGAGATTAAGTCGATTCCGGAACGCCAAACATAAAAATGTTGAGAACTTTGGAAAAACACTTCAGACAGCTTAGATTTGATGTGCAACTACTGGAAAGACCCTTTCTGCTATAGTGGGATTTGAAAATTTCATGTTATGAAGCTTCCCTGCAAAGTTATGGCACATTGCAGAAAACGCGTTTTCAGCCTGAGATAAGATCGATTTCGGAACGCCAAACATAAAAATGTTGATAACTTTCGAAAAACACTTCAGACAGCTTAGATTTGTTGTGCAACTACTAGAAAGACCCTTTCTGCTATAGTGGGAGGTTAAAATTTCATGTTCTGAAGCTTCCCTGAAAAGTTATGGCACAATGCAGAAAACGCATTTTCATCCTGAGATAAGGTCGATTCCGGAACGCCAAACATAAAAATGTTGATAACTTTCGAAAAACACTTCAGACAGCTTAGAATTGATGTGCAACTACTAGAAAGACCCTTTCTGCTATGGTGGGAGGTGAAAATTTCATGTTCTGAAGCTTCCTTGCAAAGTTATCGCACAATGCAGAAAACACGTTTTCAGCCTGAGATAAGGTTGATTCCGGAACGCCAAACATAAAAATGTTGATAACTTTGGAAAAACAGTTCAGACAGCTTAGATTTGATGTGCAACTACTAGAAAGACCATTTCTGCTATAGTGGGAGGTGAATATTTCATGTTCTGAAGCTTCCATGCAAAGTTATGGCACAATGCAGAAAACACGTTTTCAGCTTGAGATAAGGTGGGTTCCGGAACGCCAAACATAAAGATGTTGATAACTTTCGAAAAACACTTCAGACAGCTTAGATTTGATGTGCAACTACGATAAATACCCTTTCTGCTATCGTGGGAGGTCAAAATTTCATGTTCTGAAGCTTCGATGGAAAGTAATGGGACAATGCAGAAAACGATTTTTCATCGTGAGATAAGGTCGATTCCGGAACGCCAAACATAAAAATGTTGATAACTTTGGAAAAACACTTCAGACAGCTTGGATTTGATGTGCAACTACTAGAAAGACCCTTTCTGCTATAGTGGCATGTTAAAATTTCATGTTCTGAAGCTTCCCTGCAAAGTTATGGCACAATGCAGAAAACGCGTTTTCAGCCTGAGATTAGGTGGGTTCCGGAGCGCCAAACATAAAAATGTTGATAACTTTGGAAAAACACTTCAGACAGCCTAGATTTGATGTGCAACTACTAGAAAGACCCTTTCTGCTATAGTGGGAAGTTAAAATTTCATGTTCGGAAGCTTCCATGCAAAGTTATTTCACAATGCAGAGAACGCGTTTTCAGCCTGAGATAAAGTCGATTCTGGAACGCCAAACATAAAAATGTTGATAACTTTCGAAAAACACTTCAGACAGCTAAGATTTGATGTGCAACTACTAGAAGGACCCTTTCTGCTATAGTGGCAGATTAAAATTTCATGTTCTGAAGCTTCCCTGCAAAGTTATGGCACAATGCAGAAAACGCGTTTTCAGCCTGAGATTAGGTGGGTTCCGGAGCGCCAAACATAAAAATGTTGATAACTTTGGAAAAACACTTCAGACAGCCTAGATTTGATGTGCAACTACTAGAAAGACCCTTTCTGCTATAGTGGGAAGTTAAAAGTTCATGTTCGGAAGCTTCCATGCAAAGTTATGTCACAATGCAGACAACGCGTTTTCAGCCTGAGATAAAGTCGATTCTGGAACGCCAAACATAAAAATGTTGATAACTTTCGAAAAACACTTCAGACAGCTTAGATTTGATGTGTAACTACTAGAAAGTCCCTTTCTGCTATAGTGGGAGGTGAAAATTTCATGTTCTGAAGCTTCCTTGCAAAGTTATGGCACAATGCAGAAAATGCGTTTTCAGCCTGAGATGAGGTTGATTCCGGAACGCCAAACATAAAAATGTTGATAACTTTGGAATAACACTTCAGACAGCTTAGATTTGAGGTGCAACTACTAGAAAAACCCTTTCTGCTATAGTGGGAGGTGAAAATTTCATTTTCTGAAGCTTCCCTGCAAATTTATGGCGCAAAGCGTAAAAAGCGTTTTCAGCCTGAGATAAGGTAGATTCCGGAACGCCAAAGATAAAAATGTTGATAACTTGCGAAAAACACTTCAGACAGCTTAGATTTGATGTGCAACTGCTAGAAAGACCCTTTCTGCTATAGTGGGACGTCAAAATTTCATGTTCTGAAGCTTCCCTGGAAAGTTATGGGACAATGCAGAAAACGATTTTTCATCCTAAGATAAGGTCGATTCCTGAACGCCAAACATAAAAATGTTGATAACTTTGGAAAAACACTTCAGACAGCTTAGATTTGATGTGCAACTACTAGAAAGACCCTTTCTGCTATAGCGGGAGGTCAAAATGTCATGTTCTGAAGCTTCCCTGCAAAGTTATGGGACAATGCAGAAAACGATTTTTCATCTTGAGATAAGGTCGATTCCGGAACGCCAAACATAAAAATGTTGATAACTTTCGAAAAACACTTCAGACAGCTTCGATTTGATGTGCAACTACTAGAAAGACCCTTTCTGCTATAGTGGGAGGTGAAAATTTCATGTTCTAAAGGTTCCCTGCAAAGTTATGGCACAATGCGTAAAACACGTTTTCAGCCTGAGATAAGGTCGATTCCGGAACGCCAAACATAAAAATGTTGATAACTTTCGAAAAACACTTCAGACAGCTTAGATTTGATGTGCAACTACTAGAAAGACCCTTTCTGCTATCGTGGGAGGTGAACATTTCATGTTCTGAAGCTTCCCTGCAAAGTTATGGCACAATGCAGAAAACGCGTTTTCAGCCGGAGATAATGTGGGTTCCGGAACGCCAAACATAAAAATGTTGATAACTTTCGAAAAACACTTCGGACAGCTTAGATTTGATGTGCAGCTACTGGAAAGAACCTTTCTGCTATAGTGGGAGATCAAAATTTCATGTTTTGAAGCTTCCCTGGAAAGTTATGGGACAATGCAGAAAACGCATTTTCATCCTGAGATAAGGTCGATTCCGGAACGCCAAACATAAAAATGTTGATAACTTTCGAAAAACACTTCAGACAGCTTAGATTTGATGTGCAACTACTAGAAAGACCCTTTCTGCTATAGCGGGAGGTCAAAATGTCATGTTCTGAAGCTTCCCTGCAAAGTTATGGGACAATGCAGAAAACGATTTTTCATCTTGAGATAAGGTCGATTCCGGAACGCCAAACATAAAAATGTTGATAACTTTCGAAAAACACTTCAGACAGCTTAGATTTGATGTGCAACTACTAGAAAGACCCTTTCTGCTATAGCGGGAGGTCAAAATGTCATGTTCTGAAGCTTCCCTGCAAAGTTATGGGACAATGCAGAAAACGATTTTTCATCTTGAGATAAGGTCGATTCCGGAACGCCAAACATAAAAATGTTGATAACTTTCGAAAAACACTTCAGACAGCTTAGATTTGATGTGCAACTACTAGAAAGACCCTTTCTACTATAGTGGGAGGTGAAAATTTCATGTTCTAAAGGTTCCCTGCAAAGTTATGGCACAATGCGTAAAACGTGTTTTCAGCCTGAGATAAGGTCGATTCCGGAACGCCAAACATAAAAATGTTGATAACTTTCGAAAAACACTTCAGACAGCTTAGATTTGATGTGCAACTACTAGAAAGACCCTTTCTGCTATCGTGGGAGGTGAACATTTCATGTTCTGAAGCT
Source organism: Synchiropus splendidus (assembly GCF_027744825.2). Lineage (NCBI taxonomy): Eukaryota > Metazoa > Chordata > Actinopteri > Syngnathiformes > Callionymidae > Synchiropus > Synchiropus splendidus. The sequence continues at coordinate 25,360,031 of NC_071343.1, forward strand.
TCCCTGCAAAGTTATGGCACAATGCAGAAAACACGTTTACAGCCTGAGATAAGGTTGATTCCGGAAAACACGTTTTCAGCTTGAGATAAGGTGGGTTCCGGAACGCCAAACATAAAAATGTTGATAACTTTCGAAAAACACTTCAGACAGCTTAGATTTGATGTGCAGCTACGATAAATACCCTTTCTGCTATCGTGGGAGGTCAAAATTTCATGTTCTGAAGCTTCCCTGGAAAGTAGTGGGACAATGCAGAAAACGATTTTTCATCGTGAGATAAGGTCGATTCCGGAACGCCAAACATAAAAATGTTGATAACTTTCGAAAAACACTTCGGACAGCTTAGATCTGATGTGCAGCTACTAGAAAGACCCTTTCTGCTATAGTGGGAGGTGAAAATTTCATGTTCTAAAGGTTCCCTGCAAAGTTATGGCACAATGCGTAAAACGCGTTTTCAGCCTGAGATAAGGTCGATTCCGGAACGCCAAACATAAAAATGTTGATAACTTTCGAAAAACACTTCAGACAGCTTAGATTTGATGTGCAACTACTAGAAAGACCCTTTCTGCTATAGTGGGAGGTGAAAATTTCATGTTCTAAAGGTTCCCTGCAAAGTTATGGCACAATGCGTAAAACGCGTTTTCAGCCTGAGATAAGGTCGATTCCGGAACGCCATACATAAAAATGTTGATAACTTTGGACAAACAAATCAGACAGCTTAGATTTGATGTGTAACTACTAGAAAAACCCTTTCTGCTATAGTGGGAGGTGAACATTTCATGTTCTGAAGCTTCCATGCAAAGTTATGGCACAATGCAGAAAATGCGTTTTCAGCTTGAGATAAGGTGGGTTCCGGAACGCCAAACATAAAAATGTTGATAACTTTCGAAAAACACTTCAGACAGGTTAGATTTGATGTGCAACTACTAGAAAGACCCTTTCTGCTATAGTGGGAGGTCAAAATGTCATGTTCTGAAGCTTCCCTGCAAAGTTATGGGACAATGCAGAAAACGATTTTTCATCCTGAGATAACGTCGATTCCGGAACGCCAAACATAAAAATGTTGATAACTTTCGAAAAACACCTCAGACAGCTTAGATTTGATGTGCAACTACGAGAAAGACCCTTTCTGCTATCGTGGGAGGTCAAAATTTCATGTTCTGAAGCTTCCCTGGAAAGTTATGGGACAATGGAGAAAACGCATTTTCATCCTGAGATAAGGTCGATTCCGGAACGCCAAACATAAAAATGTTGATAACTTTCGAAAAACACTTCAGACAGGTTAGATTTGATGTGCAACTACTAGAAAGACCCTTTCTGCTATAGTGGGAGGTGAAAATTTCATGTTCTAAAGGTTCCCTGCAAAGTTATGGCACAATGCGTAAAACGCGTTTTCAGCCTGAGATAAGGTCGATTCCGGAACGCCAAACATAAAAATGGTGATAACTTTCGAAAAACACTTCAGACAGCTTAGATTTGATGTGCAACTACTAGAAAGACCCTTTCTGCTATAGTGGGAGGTGAAAATTTCATGTTCTGAAGCTTCCTTGCAAAGTTATGGCACAATGCAGAAAACACGTTTTCAGCCTGAGATAAGGTTGATTCCGGAACGCCAAACATAAAAATGTTGATAACTTTGGAAAAACAGTTCAGACAGCTTAGATTTGATGTGCAACTACTACAAAGACCCTTTCTGCTATAGTGGGAGGTGAACATTTCATGTTCTGAAGCTTCCATGCAAAGTTATGGCACAATGCAGAAAATGCGTTTTCAGCTTGAGATAAGGTGGGTTCCGGAACGCCAAACATAAAAATGTTGATAACTTTTGAAAAACACTTCAGGCAGGTTAGATTTGATGTGCAACTACTAGAAAGACCCTTTCTGCTATAGTGGGAGGTCAAAATGTCATGTTCTGAAGCTTCCCTGCAAAGTTATGGGACAATGCAGAAAACGATTTTTCATCCTGAGATAAGGTCGATTCCGGAACGCCAAACATAATAATGTTGATAACTTTGGAAAAACACTTCAGACAGCTTGGATTTGATGTGCAACTACTAGAAAGACCCTTTCTGCTATAGTGGGAGGTCAAAATGTCATGTTCTGAAGCTTCCCTGCAAAGTTATTGGACAATGCAGAAAACGATTTTTCATCTTGAGATAAGGTCGATTCCGGAACGCCAAACATAAAAATGTTGATAACTTTCGAAAAACACTTCAGACAGCTTAGATTTGATGTGCAACTACTAGAAAGACCCTTTCTGCTATAGTGGGAGGTGAAAATTTCATGTTCTAAAGGTTCCCTGCAAAGTTATGGCACAATGCGTAAAACGCGTTTTCAGCCTGAGATAAGGTCGATTCCGGAACGCCAAACATAAAAATGTTGATAACTTTCGAAAAACACTTCAGACAGCTTAGATTTGATGTGCAACTACTAGAAAGACCCTTTCTGCTATAGTGGGAGGTGAAAATTTCATGTTCTGAAGCTTTCTTGCAAAGTTATGGCACAATGCAGAAAACACGTTTTCAGCCTGAGATAAGGTTGATTCCGGAACGCCAAACATAAAAATGTTGATAACTTTGGAAAAACAGTTCAGACAGCTTAGATTTGATGTGCAACTACTACAAAGACCCTTTCTGCTATAGTGGGAGGTGAACATTTCATGTTCTGAAGCTTCCATGCAAAGTAATGGCACAATGCAGAAAACGCGTTTTCAGCTTGAGATAAGGTGGGTTCCGGAACGCCAAACATAAAAATGTTGATAACTTTCGAAAAACACTTCAGACAGTTTAGATTTGATGTGCAGCTACGATAAATACCCTTTCTGCAATCGTGGGAGGTCAAAATTTCATGTTCTGAAGCTTCCCTGGAAAGTAATGGGACAATGCAGAAAACGATTTTTCATCGTGTGATAAGGTCGATTCCGGAACGCCAAATATAAAAATGTTGATAACTTTCGAAAAACACTTCGGACAGCTTAGATTTGATGTGTAGCTACTAGAAAGACCCTTTCTGCTATAGTGTGAGATGAAAATGTCATGTTCTAAAGGTTCCCTGCAAAGTTATGGCACAATGCGTAAAACGCGTTTTCAGCCTGAGATAAGGTCGATTCCGGAACGCCAAACATAAAAATGTTGATAACTTTCGAAAAACACTTCAGACAGCTTAGATTTGATGTGCAACTACGAGAAAGACCCTTTCTGCTATCGTGGGAGGTCAAAATTTCATGTTCTGAAGCTTCCCTGGAAAGTTATGGGACAATGCAGAAAACAATTTTTCACCGTGAGATTAGGTCGATTCCGGAACGCCAAACATAAAAATGTTGATAACTTTCGAAAAACACTTCAGACAGCTTAGATTTGATGTGCAACTACTAGAAAGACCCTTTCTGCTGTCGTGGGAGGTGAACATTTCATGTTCTGAAGCTTCCCTGCAAAGTTATGGCACAATGCAGAAAACGCGTTTTCAGGCTGAAATAATGTGGGTTCCGGAACGCCAAACATAAAAATGTTGATAACGTTCGAAAAACACTTCGGACAGCTTAGATTTGATGTGCAGCTACTAGAAAGAACCTTTCTGCTATAGTGGGAGGTCAAAATTTCATGTTCTGAAGCTTCCCTGGAAAGTTATGGGACAATGCAGAAAACGCATTTTCATCCTGAGATAAGGTCGATTCCGGAACGCTAAACATAAAAATGTTGATAACTTTCGAAAAACACTTCAGACAGCTTAGATTTGATGTGCAACTACTAGAAAGACCCTTTCTGCTACAGTGGGAGGTGAAAATTTCATGTTCTGAAGCTTCCTTGCAAAGTTATGGCACAATGCAGAAAACACGTTTTCAGCCTGAGATAAGGTTGATTCCGGAACGCCAAACATAAAAATGTTGATAACTTTGGAAAAACAGTTCAGACAGCTTAGATTTGATGTGCAACTATTAGAAAGACCCTTTCTGCTATAGTGGGAGGTGAAAATTTCATGTTCTAAAGGTTCCCTGCAAAGTTATGGCACAATGCGTAAAACGCGTTTTCAGCCTGAGATAAGGTCGATTCCGGAAAGCCATACATAAAAATGTTGATAACTTTGGACAAACACATCAGACAGCTTAGATTTGAAGTGTAACTACTAGAAAAACCCTTTCTGCTATAGTGGGAGGTGAACATTTCATGTTCTGAAGCTTCCATGCAAAGTTATGGCACAATGCAGAAAATGCGTTTTCAGCTTGAGATAAGGTGGGTTCCGGAACGCCAAACATAAAAATGTTGATAACTTTCGAAAAACACTTCAGACAGGTTAGATTTGATGTGCAACTACTAGAAAGACCCTTTCTGTTATAGTGGGAGGTCAAAATGTCATGTTCTGAAGCTTCGCTGCAAAGTTATGGGACAATGCAGAAAACGATTTTTCATCCTGAGATAAGGTCGATTCCGGAACGCCAAACATAAAAATGTTGATAACTTTCGAAAAACACCTCAGACAGCTTAGATTTGATGTGCAACTACGAGAAAGACCCTTTCTGCTATCGTGGGAGGTCAAAATTTCATGTTCTGAAGCTTCACTGGAAAGTTATGGGACAATGGAGAAAACGCATTTTCATCCTGAGATAAGGTCGATTCCGGAACGCCAAACATAAAAATGTTGATAACTTTGGAAAAACACTTCAGACAGCTTAGATTTGATGTGCAACTACTAGAAAGACCCTTTCTGCTATAGTGGGAGGTGAAAATTTCATTTTCTGATGCTTCCCTGCAAAGTTATGGCACAATGCGTAAAACGCGCTTTCAGCCTGAGATAAGGTCGATTCTGGAACGCCAAACATAAAAATGTAGATAACTTTGGAAAAACACTTCAGACAACTTAGATTTGATGTGCAACTACTAGAAAAACCCTTTCTGCTATAGTGGGAGGTGAACATTTCATGTTCTGAAGCTTCCCTGAGAAGTTATGGCACAATGCAGAAAACGCGTTTTCAGCCTGAGATAAGGTGGGTTCCGAAACGCCAAACGTAAAAATGTTGATAAGTATGGAAAAACACTTCAGACAGCTTAGATTTGATGTGCAACTACTAGAAAGAACCTTTCTGCTTTACTGGGAGGTCAAAATTCCATGTTCTGAAGCTTCCCTGGAAAGTTAAGGGACAATGCAGAAAACGCATTTTCATCCTGAGATAAGGTCGATTACGGAACGGCAAACATAAAAATGTTGATAACTTTCAAAAAACACTTCAGACAGCTTAGATTTGATGTGCAACTAGTAGAAAGACCCTTTCTGCTTTAGTGGGAGGTGAAAATTTCATGTTCTGAAGCTTCCTTGCAAAGTTATGGCACAATGCAGAAAACGCGTTTTCAGCCTGAGATAAGGTTGATTCCGGAACGCCAAACATAAAAATGTGGATAACTTTGGAAAAACACTTCAGACAGCTTAGATTTGATGTGCAACTACTAGAAAAACCCTTTATGCTATAGTGGGAGGTGAATATTTCATTGTCTGATGCTTCCCTGAGAAGTTATGGCACAATGCAGAAAACACGTTTTCAGCCTGAGATAAGGTGGGTTCCGAAACGCCAAACGTAAAAATGTTGATAACTATCGAAAAACACTTCAGACAGCTTAGATTTGATGTGCAACTACTAGAAAGAACCTTTCTGCTATAGTGGGAGGTCAAAATTTCATGTTCTGAAGCTTTCTTGCAAAGTTATGGCACAATGCAGAAAACGCGTTTTCAGCCTGAGATAAGGTTGATTCCGGAACGCCAAACATAAAAATGTTGATAACTTTGGAAAAACACTTCAGACAGCTTAGATTTGATGTGCAACTACTAGAAAAACCCTTACTGCTATAGTGGGAGGTGAAAATTTCTTTTTCTGAAGCTTCCCTGCAAAGTTATGGCAAAATGCAGAGAACGCGTTTTCAGCCTGAGATAAGTTGGGTTCTGGAACGCCAAACATAAAAATGTTGATAACTTTCGAAAAACACTTCAGACAGCTTAGATTTGATGTGCAAATACTAGAAAGACCCATTCTGCTAAAGTGGGACGTGAAAATTTCATGTTCTGAAGCTTCCATGCAAAGTTATGGTACAATGCAGAAAAGGCGTTTTCAGCCTGAGATAAGGTCGATTCTGAAACGCGAAACATAAAAATGTTGATAACTTTCGAAAAACACTTCAGACAGCTTAGATTTGATGTGCAACTACTCGAAAGACCCTTTCTGTTATAGTGGGAGGTGAACATTTCATGTTCTGAAGCTTCCATGCAAAGTTATGGCACAATGCAGACACCCGTTTTCAGCCTGAGATAAGGTGGGTTCCGGAACGCCAAACATAAAAATGTTGATAACTTCCGAAAAACACTTCAGACAGCTTAGATTTGATGTGCAACTACTAGAAAGACCCTTTCTGCTATAGTGGGAGGTGAAAATTTAATGTTCTGAAGCTTCCCTGCGAAGTCATGGCACAATGCAGTCAACGCGTTTTCAGCCTGAGATAAGGTCGATTCTGGAACGCCAAACATAAAAATGTTGATAACTTCCGAAACACACTTCAGACAGACTTAGATTTGATGTGCAACTACTAGAAAGACCCTTTCTGCTATAGTGGGACGTGAAAATTTCATGTTCTGAAGCTTCCCTGCGAAGTTATGGCACAATGCAGAAAACGCGTTTTCAGCCTGAGATAAGGTGGGTTCCGAAACGCCAAACGTAAAAATGTTGATCACTTTGGAACAACACTTCAGACAGCTTAGATTTGATGTGCAACTACTAGAAAGACCCTTTCTGCAATAGTGGGAGGTTAAAATTTCATGTTCGGAAGCTTCCATGCAAAGTAATGGCACAATGCAGACAACGCTTTTTTAACCTGAAATAAGGTCGATTCTGGAACGGCAAACATAAAAATGTTGATAACTTTCGAAAAACACTTCAGACTGCTTAGATTTGATGTGCAACTACGAGAAAGACCCTATCTGCTATAGTGGGAGGTGAACATTTTATGTTCTGAAGCTTCCATGCAAAGTTATGCCACAATGCAGAAAACGCGTTTTCAGCTTGAGATAAGGCGGGTTCCGGAACGCCAAACATAAAAATGTTGATAACTTTCGAAAAACACTTCAGACAGCTTAGATTTGATGTACAACTACTAGAAGGACCCTTTCTGCTATAGTGGCAGGTTAAAATTTCATGTTCTGAAGCTTCCCTGCAAAGTTATGGCACAAAGCGTAAAAAGCGTTTTCAGCCTGAGATAAGGTAGATTCCGGAACGCCAAACATAAAAATGTTGATAACTTTGGGAAAACACTTCAGACCGCTTAAATTTGATGTCCAACTACTAGAAGGACCCTTTCTGCTATAGTGGCAGGTTAAAATTTCATGTTCTGAAGCTTCCCTGCAAAGTTATGGCACAATGCAGAAAACGCGTTTTCAGCCTGAGATAAGGTGGTTTCCGAAACGCCAAACATAAAAATGTTGATCACTTTGGAACAACACTTCAGACAGGTTAGATTTGATGTGCAACTAATAGAAAGACCCTTTCTGCTATAGTGGGAGGTGAAAATTTCATGTTCTAAAGATTCCCTGCAAAGTTATGGCACAATGCGTAAAACGCGTTTTCAGCCTGAGATAAGGTCGATTCCGGAACGCCATACATAAAAATGTTGATAACTTTCGAAAAACATTTCAGACAGCTTAGATTTGATGTGCAACTACTAGAACAACCCTTTCTGCTATCGTGGGAGTTCAAAATTTCATGTTCTGAAGCTTCCCTGGAAAGTTATGGGACAATGCAGAAAACGATTTTTCATCGTGAGATAAGGACGATTCCGGAACGCCAAACATAAAAATGTTGATAACTTTCGAAAAACACTTCAGACAGCTTAGATTTGATGTGCAACTACTAGAAAGACCCTTTCTGCTATCGTGGGAGGTGAACATTTCATGTTCTGAAGCTTCCCTGCAAAGTTATGGCACAATGCAGAAAACGCGTTTTCAGCCTGAGATAATGTGGGTTCCGGAACGCCAAACATAAAAATGTTGATAACTTTGGAAAAACACTTCAGACAGCTTAGATTTGATGTGCAACTACTAGAAAAACCCTTTCTGCTATAGTGGGAGTAGAAAATTTCATTTTCTGATGCTTCCCTGCAAAGTTATGGCACAATGCGTAAAACGCGTTTTCAGCCTGAGATAAGGTCGATTCTGGAACACCAAACATAAAAATGTTGATAACTTTCGAAAAACACTTCAGACAGCTTAGATTTGATGTACAACTACTAGAAAAACCCTTTCTGCTATAGTGGGAGGTGAAATTTTCATTTTCTGAAGCTTCCCTGCAAAGTTATGGCACAAAGCGTAAAAAGCGTTTTCAGCCTGAGATAAGGTAGATTCCGGAACGCCAAACATAAAAATGTTGATAACTTTGGAAAAACACTTCAGACCGCTTAAATTTGATGTCCAACTACTAGAAGGACCCTTTCTGCTATAGTGGCAGGTTAAAATTTCATGTTCTGAAGCTTCCCTGCAAAGTTATGGCACAATGCAGAAAACGCGTTTTCAGCCTGAGATAAGGTGGTTTCCGAAACGCCAAACGTAAAAATGTTGATCACTTTGGAACAACACTTCAGACAGGTTAGATTTGATGTGCAACTAATAGAAAGACCCTTTCTGCTATAGTGGGAGGTGAAAATTTCATGTTCTAAAGATTCCCTGCAAAGTTATGGCACAATGCGTAAAACGCGTTTTCAGCCTGAGATAAGGTCGATTCCGGAACGCCATACATAAAAATGTTGATAACTTTCGAAAAACATTTCAGACAGCTTAGATTTGATGTGCAACTACTAGAACAACCCTTTCTGCTATCGTGGGAGGTCAAAATTTCATGTTCTGAAGCTTCCCTGGAAAGTTATGGGACAATGCAGAAAACGATTTTTCATCGTGAGATAAGGACGATTGCGGAACGCCAAACATAAAAATGTTGATAACTTTCGAAAAACACTTCAGACAGCTTAGATTTGATGTGCAACTACTAGAAAGACCCTTTCTGCTATCGTGGGAGGTGAACATTCCATGTTCTGAAGCTTCCCTGCAAAGTTATGGCACAATGCAGAAAACGCGTTTTCAGCCTGAGATAATGTGGGTTCCGGAACGCCAAACATAAAAATGTTGATAACTTTGGAAAAACACTTCAGACAGCTTAGATTTGATGTGCAACTACTAGAAAAACCCTTTCTGCTATAGTGGGAGTAGAAAATTTCATTTTCTGATGCTTCCCTGCAAAGTTATGGCACAATGCGTAAAACGCGTTTTCAGCCTGAGATAAGGTCGATTCTGGAACTCCAAACATAAAAATGTTGATAACTTTGGAAAAACACTTCAGACAGCTTAGATTTGATGTGCAACTACTAGAAAAACCCTTTCCGCTATAGTGGGAGGTGAACATTTCATGTTCTGAAGCTTCCCTGAGAAGTTATGGCACAATGCAGAAAACGCGTTTTCAGCCAGAGATAAGGTGGGTTCCGAAACGCCAAACGTAAAAATGTTGATAACTATCGAAAAACACTTCAGACAGCTTAGATTTGATGTGCAACTACTAGAAAGAACCTTTCTGCTATAGTGGGAGGTCAAAATTTCATGTTCTGAAGCTTCCCTGGAAAGTTATGGGACAATGCAGAAAACGCATTTTCATTCTGAGATAAGGTCGATTCCGGAACGCCAGACATAAAAATGTTGATAACTTTCGAAAAACACTTCAGACAGCTTAGATTTGATGTGCAACTACTAGAAAGACACTTTCTGCTATAGTGGGAGGTGAAAATTTCATTGTCTGATGCTTCCCTGCAAAGTTATGGCACAATGCAGAAAACGCGTTTTCAGCTTGAGATAAGGTGGGTTCCGGAACGCCAAACATAAAAATGTTGATAACTTTCGAAAAACACTTCAGACAGCTTAGATTTGATGTGCAACTACTAGAAAGACCCTTTCTGCTATAGTGGGATGTGAAATTTTCATGTTCTGAAGCTTCCCTGCAAATTTATGGCACAATGCAGAAAACGCGTTTTCAGCCTGAGATAAGGTCGATTCCGGAACGCCAAACGTAAAAATGTTGATAACTTCCGAAAAACACTTCAGACAGCTGAGATTTGATGTGCAACTACTAGAAAGACCCTTTCTGCTATAGTGGGATGTGAAATTTTCATGTTCTGAAGCTTCCCTGCAAATTTATGGCACAATGCAGACAACGCGTTTTCAGCCTGAGATAAGGTCGATTCTGGTACGCCAAACATAAAAATGTTGATAACTTCCGAAAAACACTTCAGACAGCTGAGATTTGATGTGCAACTACTAGAAAGACCCTTTCTGCTATAGTGGGAGGTGAACATTTCATGTTCTGAAGCCTCCCTGCAAAGTTATGGCACAATGCAGAAAACGCGTTTTCAGCTTGCGATAAGGTGGGTTCCGGAACGCCAAACACAAAAATGTTGATAACTTTCGAAAAACACTTCAGACAGCTTAGATTTCATGTGCAACTACTAGATAGACCCTTTCTGCTATAGTGGGACGTGAAAATTTCATGTTCTGAAGCTTCCCTGCAAAGTTATGGCACAATGCCGAAAACGCGTTTTCAGCCTGAGATAAGGTGGGTTCCGGAACGCCAAACATAAAAATGTTGATAACTTTGGAAAAACACTTCAGACAGCTTAGATTTGATGTGCAACTACTAGAATGACCCTTTCTGCTATAGTGGGAGGTGAAAATTTCATTTTCTGAAGCTTCCCTGCAAAGTTATGGCACAATGCGTAAAACGCGTTTTCAGCCTGAGATAAGGTCGATTCCGGAACGCCAAACATAAAAATGTTGATAACTTTGGAAAAACACATCAGACAGCTTAGATTTGATGTGCAACTACTAGAGAGACCCTTTCTAGTATAGTGGGAGGTGAAAATTTCATGTTCTGAAGCTTCCTTGCAAAGTTATGGCACAAAGCGTAAAAAGCGTTTTCTGCCTGAGATAAGGTCGATTCCGGAACGTCAAACATAAAAATGTTGATAACTTTGGAAAAACACATCAGACAGCTTAGATTTGATGTGCAACTACAAGAGAGACCCTTTCTAGTATAGTGGGAGGTTAAAATTTCATGTTCTGAAGCCTCCCTGCAAAGTTATGGCACAATGCAGAAAACGCGTTTTCAGCTTGAGATAAGGTCGATTCCGGAACGCCAAATATAAAAATGTTGATAACTTTTGGAAAAACACATCAGACAGCTTAGATTTGATGTGCAACTACTAGAAAGACCCTTTCTGCTATAGTGGGAGGTGAAAATTTCTTGTTCTGAAGCTTCCTTGCAAAGTTATGGCACAATGTAGAAAATGCGTTTTCAGCCTGAGATTAGGTTGATTCCGGAACGCCAAACGTAAAAATGTTGATAACTTTGGGAAAACACTTCAGACATCTTAGATTTGATGTGCAACTACTAGAAAAACCCATTCTGCTATAGTGGGAAGTGAAAATTTCATTTTCTGAAGCTTCCCTGCAAAGTTATGGCACAATGCAGAAAATGCGTTTTCTGCCAGAGATAAGGTCGATTCCGGAACGCCAAACATAAAAATGTTGATAACTTTGTCAAAACAATTCAGACATCTTAGATTTGATGTGCAAGTACTAGAAAGACCCTTTCTGCTATAGTGGGAGGTGAAAATTTCATGTTCGGAAGCTTCCATGCAAAGTTATGGCACAATGCAGACAACGCGTTTTCAGCCTGAGATAAGGTCGATTCTGGAACGCCAAACATAAAAATGTTGATTACTTCCGAAAAACACTTCAGACAGCTTAGATTTGATGTGCAACTACTAGAAAGACCCTTTCTGGTATAGTGGGAGGTGAAAATTTCATGTTCTGAAGCTTCCTTGCAAAGTTATGGCACAATGCAGAAAATGCGTTTTCAGCCTGAGATAAGGTTGATTCCGGAACGCCAAACGTAAAAATGTTGATAACTTTGGGAAAACACTTCAGACATCTTAGATTTGATGTGCAACTACTAGAGAGACCCTTTCTAGTATAGTGGGAGGTGAAAATTTCATGTTCTGAAGCTTCCTTGCAAAGTTATGGCACAAAGCGTAAAAAGCGTTTTCTGCCTGAGATAAGGTCGATTCCGGAACGTCAAACATAAAAATGTTGATAACTTTGGAAAAACACATCAGACAGCTTAGATTTGATGTGCAACTACAAGAGAGACCCTTTCTAGTATAGTGGGAGGTTAAAATTTCATGTTCTGAAGCCTCCCTGCAAAGCTATGGCACAATGCAGAAAACGCGTTTTCAGCTTGAGATAAGGTCGATTCCGGAACGCCAAATATAAAAATGTTGATAACTGTTGTATACACTGGAAGTTTGAAAATATTATAATCAAAACCTGCTAAATAATATTTGATATTGTTTCTGTTTTTTATCATTAATGGACCTGCTAAATAATATTTGATATTGTTTTTGATTTTTTATCATTAATTGTTTAATGTTTCAAACTTTAGTGAACCTGTATGCGTTTGATCATGCGCGTTTGAACTCACGAACAGCTGTGTGCTTGGATCTGAGAATGACCTTGAAGGCGCGCTCGTCTGAAGTCATGAGAGAGCGGCCATCTTGAACTTAGTTTGAACCTGTGCGCACGTGCTGACAAAATGGAGTGGATGTACTGACCTAATATGGTGAACCGGGCATCAGTGACGTATAAAAAATGATGTAAGTGCTGACGCAATTGACACTAATATGATCTATCACCGAACATGTATCCTTTTGAGGGAGGAACTTCAAAAGGCCACCTGGAGAAAAAACAAGATAAGTTATAGATATGACTAATTGGCTTGGCGTGAGAAAACGGATGTCGGTATGTCTTCAAAGCCGTGTGTCGCTATATAAGCGCTCGGAGATGTGACCCTGAGTTCTTGCTCTTTTTGGATCTTCGCCCGCGTTTGTCCGCCGTAAGTTTTTATCTTATCTTGGGACGGTGCTCTTGCTGTTTGCTCTCGGACCATTTGATTTCAACTCATCTTTTATTTCCTCTTTTACTATTTTTGAATTAATCCTTTTTTATTGAAGTGTTTTTGATTATATGGTTTTGAAGTATTTTTAATTATACGGCTTTTGAAGTATTTTTGATTATATGGTTTTGAAGTATTTTTAATTATATGGCTTTTGAAGTATTTTTGATTATATGGTTTTGAAGTATTTTAATTATACGGCTTTTGAAGTATTTTTGATTATATGGTTTTTGAAGTATATGTACTAGTACCAGCGTCTGGCGGTACTTTTGATATTGTTGGGTATCAGCGTCTGGCAATACCCTTGAGTTTATGGATTTTATTGTTTTTGGTTGACTTTGCTGTTTTTACTATTCTTTTATTAATTTTTTGAAGAAACATTTTTGTGACAAAAAACAAAATAAAATTGAGTACGAATTAAGTACTGAAAAGGCACAACGGCGTGGATCCCTGACTACTAAAGAATCAACTGGCTCCTACCTACTACCATCAATTGGGTTATAGGTGAGTTACTGTTTGATTTCCTCCTGTTGCACATTTAATGAGTGTCTCACAAGGCAGCATTATTCCATCCTGAATTATTGTGTCAATGATTAGGTGGTAGTTTTAGGCATTTATGGGGAAAATGTTATTTGAAAGGAATGGATTTAGGATCCGATCATGAGTCCCTAAACGAAGTTAAGTAAAGAGACTACGATAAGGTGTAGCATTGTAAGGTCAAGAACCTGTTTCTTAACAGGTCGGGCTAATTAAATAACCCGCTCAGTGAAGCGCCGACACTACTCACTAATATAATAAGGTATAGTTGATATGCTTATTATAGATTTAGAACCGTGTCCGCAACAAGAGGCTGACTGAGTTGACCAACCGAGGGGCCCTTTACCAGAGAGGCAAAGGGAGGTAGTGTGCTTGGAACTAGGGACGGCTTATGTTATAGCTAATCGCCTTGTACACAAGACCTTGAAAACCTAAACCCGACGACATGGCGCCCGAACAGGGACATGATTGAAAAACGTACAATCTATTTGTGAGTAACTGGACCACAGATTAAAATTCTGGCGGGAAAAGTTCGGTAGTGAATAGATGGATCCTACAATCTCTGAGTTTTGAATCAAAGAGAAAGATTCAGGCTCTATCACTCGACAACGTACGATCGTGTTGACTCTACAATTTACCGAAAGACTGTCCCTTGGGACTGATCACCCCGAGCAGGATAGTTAAAGTATTAAGGTAATTGTAGTACAACTATATAATATAGCTGGAATACAGAAGTACAGCAAAAAGTCCCGTGAGGCCTTATAACGGGCACCCCATGGTAAAGAGTCCGCTAAGGACAACTGGGGAACTGCAGCAGGAAGCAGCGGCATAGTTCGGGAAACTGTTCATAGCCGGTAAAGTGAATTCCTTAAAAATAATTTGACTGAGATTGAAAAATGGAAATGAGCAAAGAGGTTGTGCCAAAAAGTGGTGGAGCTCTTAAGAGAAGAGCTTCCATAGCTGAGTCTGAGGTTGTGACTGCTCCCCCTGATATGTGGGTGCTGAGGTCTTTTCTGATAATCGATACACGATTAGAAAACCAGGAATTTTGGGACATCTTGCCACCCGGCTCGTATACGCTTCTGAACCCACGAAGATGTCCGAGACCAACCGATGGTGCGGGGGTGGCTCGTTGGGTGAAAGAAAAATTTGGTGAACAAGTCGAGAAGTTTGATCAAGAATACTCTGAGAACTGGGACCCAGGCGAGGCACGTCCTTTGGACACAGGGGAGTCGAAGTTACAAACGATATCAATGGCTCATTACTTGCCATACGACGATAAGAACCACGAGGGCTCTTTTCGGATGCTTTCAGAAACTTATTACAACTCCTTGAGCCATGCTAAAACGGAAGCTGTCATAATTCCTGTCTTCGGAACCGGGGTGTTTAATTACCCCCTCGAGAAGGCAGTGCAAACTTGTCTTGAACATGCTCAACATTGGGTGAACTATAACTTTGAATCCGCCCGAATGGTGATCCTCTTGGCCTCCGAGGCTGGGCTACGGCAGGAAATCATCAAACAACTGGTAGAGAGGAATAAGGTGTATCCGGTGAAAGTTCAGGATTATGCAGCGACTCACGGTTGTCCGCTTGACGCAACCTTGGTTGATGGTTTAATGAAGAAGCCCAAAGTGAGCAAGTTGTATAAGGAGTCTACCCATGACCATGACGCAGGGAGTATTACTGAAAGTTTTGCAAGTCAATACCAGCACTACCCAAGCCCTGCTAGGCCGGGGATTTATCCCCGAGGTGAACTCCAAAATGTTCAATCGATGTACCAAGCAACTGGTACACTGCCCCTGACAAATAAGGGACCACTGGACACTGCGTTACAAGAGATAGTCAAACTTCCGTCTGCGCCACCCGCCTATGAAGCTGACCCAGCTCTTAGGGACCATGGCTATGCCACGCCAGCGAGGGTCCGCTTTTTTGATTCGTCAGAAAATGACCCCGATGATGGAGAATCCCTGAGCCTGAGTGAAACTGACAGAGGAGTCATTGCAAGAAGTTTAGAGAGGATGTCAGAGCAACTTAGTGCAATAACACGGCAAATAGGAAGCCAACAAGATCAGCTCGACAGGAGTTTGAGTCAGGGAGGATTAGGATGCATTCTAGGTTCCCAGGGAAATCGCCCGCATGCTATACAACCACTCAATCCCTCTAATGGCTCCATTGGGGGCCTTGGATCTCAACGCCTCGGAAAACCCTGATGTCAGAGACCCAGGATCGAGTGAGCCGGCCTTGGGTGAAATCCCAGTCATTAGAATGGATAATGGATCCATGTTTGTCATTCTACACACTTCAACGGCCAAATATAAGCCAACTGGGGACAATGTAGTAATCCCCATAAGGAAGTGGAATGGACTGGAGGAAGTGAACGCATTCACTCCGTGGAGAAAGAAAATTGGTAAAAGGGACTTCAATCACCGTCTCTCACTTTTGGGAGAAGAGGTTCGTGATCGAAATTACCGAGCTCTGGAACAGGTCCATCAGTTAGATTTTACTGAGTGCGAGGACTCCCCTGTAGCCGCCGTTTATGTGACGCCACTGGTGCATTCGCGTTCTGTAGAAGGGCAGATACACGTTGGAGCCAGTAAAATTGCTCGGCTTGAGTTGTCTAAGGTGACCCTTGACCTTAATCCCCCCGAATCATTGGGAGTCCTCACAAATGCACAGCTAGCACGGTGGGTGACCGCCACCTATGCGACGCTGACCTCATTAGGTTACTTTGAGACAGTTACGTGTCTGATAGGGGACCGACAACTAGCAAAGACACTATACGACACAGTGTTACTTTTGAAGCAGGATAAATTTACAAAGTATTTGGAAAATTCCCCTCAGCTACAACGTGGCCTGGAGGATGAGGAGCACAGAGAGCCAGAGGAACCTCGGGTCCCCTTTCGACCCTCCTCTGCGTCTACACCACGTCCCCCAACCCCCCTACCTAGATCTCCGCGGGTTGAACAATCACCTTCACCCCCCACTGACCGTCAACCCACCCGAATGGTACAAGCAAGAAATTCTAGAGGGCGAAAGATAACGTGGGGAGAATATGATGCCACCAAATGGCCGTGCGACCCCGATGAGGAAGGATTAAGAGAACGCCCTACGGCTCATGCTTATGATCCAGTTGTACACCAGCAACCTCCGGAGCCAGATTGGAACAAAGAAATAATCACACCTCAATGGTTTCCTCATGATAGGAAGGAAAGGGCCCGGAGAATGCGATCTCCCTCCTCTGAGGAAATAGGTGGATGGCAGGGAGTGTCTAGGTCCTTTAAACAAGCATATCTTGCACGTGGATATGATGCTCATCGCAATTCCTTAACAGATATCTACTCCCACATGCCCAGGGCCACCCGCTTGCCGACAGACTCATGGGAGAGACGGTCTCCATGCCCCTCAGACTCCGACGACCAGAGTGACGATGACTCCGGCAGTGATAGTGACCCGACTCTGGGTCCGCAGCCAGACCCCCCAACTCCTTCAAGACAGGGTAGCAGGATGGCCTCCACAGGAAGGATAGGACGACAGCGTACTCAGCTGGCGGTCTCAATCCTTGCAGGGGGCCCCCCACCAGAGCCCAGACAAAACACTGACGTTAGAGTGTCAAATAAAATTACTGTAGCAGACCTGTGTAAGGCACTCCCGAAAAGGAAAGATAAGGAGTCCAACTGCGAATACGTTAGAAGGTTGAATAAGGAATTGTCTCCATCTCAAATGGCTGACCCGGTTATTAGTAAATACGTCTCCAAAGGGAACGGGCTAGACTTGGTTCAAGGTCAGACATTAATGGATTTGCTGACCTCTGATATGGCTACTCTGCTCACAAGCCAAGTGGAGGCAACCATTCGAGATCTGGTTGATAAAGTGAATAAAGGAGAGATGTCCCTTCTGCAAGCTTATTCCATACTGGCAGATGAAGGGGCTGATGAGTCGCAGGTCAAACATTTCCTGGTACAGATTAACTGCCCTGATCAGGCCAAATTGGTTCTGGAGTTCCTCCAAGCGAAGGGACTGGATGCAAAGACTGAGGTTATCTCCCGCCACAGCTCTGTGATGGCTGTTAGAAGAGCCCTCAGAAAAGAAAAAGAGAGACCTGATGTTCCCGAGGCTCGACCGTCAAAAAACGAGCAGAGGGGGAAGTCTCTTCCCCCTTTCGGAAAAGTAACGGCAAAACCCCAATACGGCCCGGCTCGCACTCAATCTACCTTTCCACCGAGAAAGGATCGAAATCAGCAAGACATCAGGCCCAATGGACAGGGTGGGGCCAAGCGCCCTCCATTCAACAAGAACGTGAATGGCTCAGCCTCGAATGCCCCCAGACAGCCTCATTGGAGGCAGGATCGTGCCGACAATCGATCCCAAGCAAAAGGCCAGGAGCGTCCCCGTTCAAAACCCGTGTCCGAGGAAGAATGGAAGGCGATGACCCAAGAGCAGAGGGAAGCAGTAATACTTGCAGCGGCCCGACGAAACCAGGATATGGGAAGAGACCTGACCGCAGCCCAGATGAGAGTGCTAGAAAAGCACGAGCCCAAAACCCAACAATGAGGCCCTATAAAGTGCAGATTTGGGTTAAAAATCAAAAAAGAGATTGTTACTATGACACTGGAACAGACATATCCATATTACCAAAGGAGTGGTTAGATGAAGAACTCGATCAGAAGGTGCTCGTAAAATTGGCTAATGGAGATGTTACTATGTTGGCTCTAGGAAGATTTAATGGTAAAATGGTGGCAATAGGGCCGAACCCCTTATTGTCTCCAAATGACTCAGAATGGATTATAGACGCCCCTTCCTCAAATTGGATGAGAGAGGTTAACAGGATCACGGCCATAGAAAAATTAGTGTGTACTTCACACATAAAGGACAAGGCGCGCCTAGAGAAGATCCTTTATTCTGCCGAAGTGGCCCGATTTAAAAATGATGTAGGATTAATGAAAACTGAACCATATGTCATCAGGGGTGGCCTCCCAGGTAAACAGAAGCAGTACCCATTAGGTAAATATGAAGATCAATTGCTAGCAGTGTTTAAAGAATTGGAACAACTAGGGGTCATTGAGAAAATTAAAGAACCACCCTGCTTAATGCCAGTACAAGCAGTACCAAAAAAGGATGGTACTGTCAGACCTGTCCATAACCTAAAAATGTTAAATGACGTGACAGTGAAAGACACTAGACAAATCATCAATCCCCGACAGACCATGTTAAAAATACGCCCGGGAGAATATAACTCCAGTATTGACCTTGCAAATGGATTCTGGTCCGTACCACTGGCCGAGGAAAGCAGGCCGAAAACCTGTTTTATGATTAAAGGACAAGGCTACATGTGGACTAGGCTTCCCCAAGGATTTGTGAATTCCCCTAACGCATTTCAGGAACGTATGGAGAAACTGTTGCAAGACTTGCCAGTCACGTGTTATATAGACGACATATTCATCTCCACGGAGACAGAAGAAGAACATCTCGAACTATTGGAAGAAGTAATCCGGAGACTGAAAGACCATGGAATGAAAATTGGAATCGCCAAATGTGAGATAGGTGTACCTCAAGTCAAATATCTGGGTGTCCTAGTCACTAAGCATGCGATAACTTCCACTGACGACTATCTCCAAAATCTGCACCCTACTACGCTTAAAGAGCTAGAGAAGTGTTTAGGAAAATTGGGGTGGCTACGAAGTATGATCCCTTATTATTCCACCTTAGCGAGACCTGTCGAGTTGATCAAAAATAAGGTCAGGACATTTGACAAACGATCCCTGAAGTTAATAGAACATGATAGAATGCTAACGCCAGAAGAAATTGAAACCTGGAACTGCCTTATACAACAAATTCTCACGGATGGGGTGAAACTCGCTCCGTACCGAGATGGACAAAATATCTCTGTAAAAGTGTTAGAGGAAAAGGAAAATGGTGGATGCGCTGCAGTCTACGAGGAAAGCAGTGACACACCAATTTGTTACATATCCGTCAGGTATTCACCCACTGAGAGTCGATTTGCCCCAGCAGAAAGGGAACTCAGGTTGTTATGGAGAGTTTACACGGAACTGGCTTCCAACTTAGGCCAGGTCTATGTAAAATGTACAGTACAGAATGACCTCACTAAAGAAATGGTCAAAGATACGGTGGAATTCGCTAAAGCTTATGCCTCTAGATGGGGAAAGTGGAAGCAGATGCTCTTGGATCCGAATTGGTCATTTATAATGGCCAAGTCTAAGCAGCAGCCAAAAAACCCTGCAATGTCTCAACCAGATTATACAGGAATATACACCCTCTTTACTGATGGAAGTAAAACTGCACAAGACCCCGAGGGATATTGGGGTTTTGTGCTTTACAAACGAGATAAACCTTTGTATAAAGAAAAAGGAAGAATGGGCAAGACAGCACAGGAAGCCGAGCTACAGGCAGTTGTCAGCGGACTGCAATATGTAAAGAAGAAGGGAATAAAATCCTTACGAATTGTGACTGACAGTTGGTATGTGTCGGAAGGACTGAAAGATAACCTTAAATACTGGCAGCAGCGAGACTTCCAGAATTACAAAGGAAAAGAGTTGGAACATCGTGACCTATGGATAGTGGTGAACCAATTGCTTCAACACATAAAACTTTGGGTGACCCATGTCAATAGTCACACAGGAATCCAGGATTTTGATCACATGGGAAATGACGTGGTTGACAAACTAGTGCAGACTAGGGCGGTTGTGGTAGGCACTTTGATTTTTCCTGATAAATGGAAGAATGACCAAGGGAAGCTTGTCATTCCTCAGGAAGAAAGGCTGGATTATGTCCGGCATATTCATCGTGCTTTGTTACATGTCGGAAATGAGAGAACGCGAAGATGGATGGTTGATAACGGGATTGAGGCCGGTCCTCTCAAAGACACCATATCTCTAGTTAGACATGATTGCGAGATATGCATGGAGAAGGGATTGTTACCTCCTATTGCTTATCAGGAAGGAAAGATTGCGAGTTCCCGGGCATTTCCGCGTCTATGGATGTAGGGGTCCTGGGGAGTCACTATGGCATATATAAAAAATTCCTGGTGATAGCTGACAATGGGGGAGGACACACTCGAGTCTACCCCATTAAGAAAGAAACCACAAAGACAGCTAAAGAGTGTGTAATGTCATTTATTCAGGGGAATCCAGTCAAAACCCTCAGATCGGATAATGCCGCCATGTTTACTTCCAAGCACTTTCGTTCATGGTTGGAGCAGGAAGGGATACGACATGTCTTATCCATCCCGCATCAATCCAACACTAACGGAGTCGCGGAACGTGCAGTGCGCGCGGCAAAATCACAAATACTACTGTATAAGCACAGATGGCACTTACCTGAAAACCTCTTTGCCATTAACCAACAACTCAGTCTCCCCAAGTTACGGGGCTCTACCCCTGCCCACTCTCACGAGCCCTCTGTATCGTTACAGGTGGGAAGTGAGGTGTGGATACTCGCCACCGGAAAATCTACCACAATAGTAAAAGTCGAAGGGAACGTACTTACGGGTAAAGATGGCCACAAGTACCACCCCAAGCAACTACGACTTAAGTATAAAAATCAGGATGGAAGCTGACCGAGACCATGTGCCAGGTTGGGTTCAGGGGGTTGGGGAGGACTATGTGAAGATGCTCCCCGACCGAGTCTTCCCAAATAATGGCCTTTTGGTCATGGCCTGGGATGGTGTTAATCATTCCTGGAAAAAAGGGATTGTTATGCCCTATACTCACCCCACCACCAGTGTTAGTTGGTCTCACTATGAGCCTGGTGACTGTGTCCTTTGTGCTGCGCCTGTTTTTGCCCTCATTTGGTCTGGAGATGCAAAGTACAAGCATGAGCACCGTCCTAAGCGAGCGGAAGTGAGCGCTGAGCGCTTGATGTGCGGGATTGAATTAATGGGGTCTGCCCCCTTCACGTTTTGCAAATGCTGCTGGGACTCGTGGGGATGTCGATATCAAATACTACGCAAAGACACCCATTGTGGGCCATGCACCTGTGGCCGACGTAACGGGGTTTGGAATGTGTGCGATACTGGCACCCCCTGGCAGATAAACCCAGCACAGTTCTTGGCGCTGCGGTATCGTTTCCACTCAAACGATCACCTTCCTCAGCCGCCGTTTGCTTTACGGGCCAGTGTCATAGATTCTTGGAACTGTCCCATTCTGATATACCAGACTGTGATGACTATTGGCTACGACAAATTGTCATCTAGACAGGAAAAGAAACTCTCAGTCATCCCCAGGGATACCACCATGAAGTGGGAAGACTTTCTCCCTTGGAAGTGGGAGGATGGCTTGCGTTTGTCTGGAGATGGAAGCCTATCCTTGCCAGGCTATAGCCAGAGAGATTGGGAATCCACCTCCATGGGAAGGTGGTGGACCGAGCAAATATGGCCCCAAGATAGAGTGGCTAAGGGGAAAATATTCTGCCCAGACGTGTACAACTACCCGCATTTAACCAACAATAAGAGGATTTTTACAACTTCTGGAACCTTGCCCAGGCATGCTAAGGAGGTACTGGAAGCCAGGGTCTCCACTATTGAACGTAACCTTATTCTTGTTACTGAATGCGGCCCACGTGTAGTGTCTGGGACCGCCCATGTCCTTATCTTGTTCACTGGTTTCATATGGTGCCCGTTGGGGGTCTTCATAGAAGTTGACACAAAGGACTTGATGATACTGACTAATGTCTCGATCCCGGTCAGACCTGTAGCAAGGACAAAGGTGACTGGATGGTGGTCAGCCTGGCTGAGGAGGAGAGCTAAGCTCCGCCGTACTGGATTTACTGAAGCTGTCTTGGATCATGAGATGCCAGGCAGCACGTTTTTCCAGCAGCACCTAGGACCATGCCTGGGTGGTGCGATTGGTCCAGAGGGGGAGAGGAATAATCCCAAGAACAGTTCGGCTATTATGAACCAATCAGGAGAGATCAAAAAGACGGCGTGGCAAGAACTAATGCCACCACCCTCTTCTCACCCACAGGATCTTGATAGTCCTGGGTCAGAAGACGAGGAGGTGCCTAAAGTACGCGATAAAGGCAAGCGACCAGCTAGTGGTAAGCAATCGCGATTAGCCCTCCTTCTCAAAAGAAGAAAGGGAAAGAAGAATAATGAATTTATGGGATAAATTCTGGTATTGGAGAGCTAGGCGCTGGTGGCAGTTTAAGGCGAGACAACAATTGGCATATAAAGATCAGGCCAAGGATATACAGCACCAGACACCAGCTACAATTTCCAGGAAACAAATGAAACGCGACAAAATGATCAAGGAATGGGAGAAAACCACTAGGATGTCTCCCTTGAGTCTTTTTATAATTGGAATGCTACTATTTATATTAATATTAGTAATAGCCTCATGGTCAAATATAGTCTATGAACATATGACCTATACTAGCAGTGTCACCCGACGTTGGAAATCGAAAACAGTACGTTGTAGAAACTGCACCGTCTTGACCCCGGATACGAAAGAAATATCTTTGCCAATTGCAACAGATAAAAATGGCACTCAATTTGATCAAGCTCTGTGGATAAAACAAGCAATTGTCTACCTAAATATCCATGGAGCTATAAGTGGCACTTGTGAGTATGAGAAACCAAAACTTGATAGTCAGGAAGTGAAGAGTCAGGTGACCGCCAAGACACTTAAACGGAGACGTCGCCGAAGCGCGGAAAGCCCTGTGGACAAAACTGCCGCACGTCCCACTTGGACAGCTGCTGCTATGTCAATTACCCCCAGTCTGATCAATCAAACGGGAAATATTAATGTGATCGAAAACCATATGGCCAGTAGCATGACTACACCTGAACCTGGAAAAGATACCAGGAATAATGGCACGACAGGAATAGATACTCAGACTACTTTATCTGCCAAAAATAATGAAGGGAATCTCGGTGCAGCAATGACTGAAAAGAAGACAGTCATGGCCACATCTCCTATAGATTCCATAATCATGTATACCCCAACAATGGCCCCTGATCAAATGGAGACTAACATAATCTCAACATCTGATGGCAAAACAGTTGACGTAAATACGATGGCCCCAATGTTCACATCAGAGCCCGCAGATCCTCACAAGGAAGGCATGGGAGAATGTGATATCCCATTTAAAAGTGTTAACGTGTTAAATTGTGATGAAGGACTCATGGACTGGCTTCTCCAGGCATCTCAGGCAGCGTATGAGAGGCTGTGTGAATATAAGGCCCAGTGTAAACGGAAGAATCAAACCCTATGTGAATACGACACCTGGAAAGATATAGTAACTCATTATGGACCTACCTCCAAGGAATTTGTAACAGTAAAAGTAAAGTTAATCAATCATGAAGAGATGAGACTTTCTGGATGGTCCTTCAATATCAACTCTGATAAAACCTGTTATTATAAAGTTTTTGCCCAACAAACAAGACGGGGCTGGTCGACGGGAGAAGATAGATATTATATGATGAAAACATGCCAGAAAATCAATACCACCCATGTGTGGAATGCCCCGCTTATTAGAAGGATTGAACAATCTATCTATAATAATAGAACATGGGAAGAAGAGCTGTGGACAACCACAGAAGCATATGGAAATGAAGAATGGGATAAAAGTAATCAAATAGGACAACTCCTGTTAGATATAGCCCCCCTACCTTTTTCAGCTAACTCTGATCCCGATGTGTTAAACACTGATTCGGCTGACCCTGTTCCTAGAAGAGTTAGAAGAGAGCTGGAGTACACATGTTCTAAAGAAATGTTCCAAAAGGTAGAGACAAAAACCATGCTGGTGTTACTTGAATCCATTCTTAACACTGTAACCGCAGCGAACTCAGCTAAAAGTGAAGGAAAGAAGGAACAACAAGTTAAGTTTTTTCTCTCCATACCAGAAGAGACACAATTCGACAATTGTCTTTATTTGATGACAAATGGTTCTAAACCATGGTCGGACGGCAAGTCTCCCCCGGACACCCATTTCGGGGAAGAGGAGGTTTATCCTAGGTGTCAACCAGGGAAAAATTGCAGAAACAAAGGGCCCAAGAGTGATGAGTATGACACTAGCCCACGAGACACTGGCTTACGTAATGTTTATTGGAGGTGGCATCTGTTGACCACCATGAGTGAACAACATAGGGACAAGATTAATGGATCGGGAAAAGAGTACATTGCAGATCAGCATCCAGATAGTAAATTCTGGAAAATTTGGCTGAAATATCCTGTGGTACAGAGAAGAGTCATGTGGTACAAATTAAGGGCATTGCAAGAAGATGGTATATTATGCCATAATAAACAGTTTAATGGTAAAGGAATGGAAGAAGGAAATGACTGTCACAAAGAACCATGTGAGTGCCGAAGGGACCAAATAGGCCTCGCGATCCCTATGATGACGCAGCAACCTTGGAAAAACTGGGTCAGAAATAATCAGTCAGTTTGGTTGACTGAAGCTAAGAGATGTTTATCTCAAAAGCTTGGTATAAACATAACTCATGTCAAATACGCATATCAGCTCATTAATGAGAAGCCTAACAATACAGAGAATAGGATATTTTATCCTATGAGAGGAAAAGACTGGGCAGAGGCGATGGAGTATTGTACATCGGACCTACCAGTTAATTTATCCTGCCCAAGCGGCCAACCAACAGGTCAACAACTGAATAGTCATAAACACATTATTCTTCCCACATGTCTGAACGATAAAGCTAAAAATGATCCGACGGTTTTCTTTAGGGCATGGGAATGGTCACAGTTGGCTGGTCTCATTTTGGGACAAGGATTAGGGTGGAATTCGTTTGACACAGAAAGTTTAGAAATGCTGATATGGCCACACCTAGTATCGTACGATGAATTGCAAACTCCTAGCGATGGAGGAAAAAATACCACTGTGATACATAGGTTCCTTGTAAACCCAGGATTGCCAGATTCCGTGAATCCACTCAACACATTAAGAGGAAAGGTTAGAAACTATGAAGTAAAAGTACAGACTGAGCAAGGAGAATGGGGATATGATTCAGTATACCAGGAGAATATTACTGAATGGAATAAACCATCTACGGAGGGACTCCAAAATGATGACCAAAGAACGTGGTACGCCGCTCTTAAAGAAGCAACGTTATTGTTTAACCCAAGCCAATTATGGGGCGACATTACTCAAATAAAAGGAGGTAAAAGAACCCCGGGAATGGCCCTTCAGGATCAATTAGCTAATTATCAAAATTTCTTAAAAAGGAAAGAAGTCTCCTGGAATGACTCCAATGGGGAAGTATCTATACGAGCCTGGCCTCATCTCGCAATGGAACCACTTTTCGTAGAGGCCTCGCCAAAAGATAGTGGACAGAAAAAGGGAAAAGTTGAAGATTTATCTACAAGGTACACAGCTACGTTTCTGTTGCCCGATCATCTGAAGACAGTCAAACAATATTTTAAACAACACCCGGAATGGCGCCACGTAAGAACAATTCAGTCATCATTCCCGTTTGTCCATACTACTCTAATGACTACGGAAAGATTTCTGATAGCAGGGCTAGACCTCTTTCAGGTCAATAATACAAGACAAACACAGAGTCAGGTGTTTGATAAAACTGAATTTAAGAAGACTTGGTTCCCCATTATAAGTAGCGTTCAATATCCACAACTTAGATGGCAACCCCAAGACCCCGAGTATTTTAGTTTAAACGTTACAGGATACCAAGGGTGTTTCCGAGCACCTAACCTGAAGCCTAAGGCAGTTTATAGTCACGACTCTAATCCATGTGACCCACATCAGTGGGGTTATATCCCGTGTAATAGTTCTGGATGTTTTAATGGGTCCCAAGTAGCCAAGCAACTGAAAAGAGAGCATGAATCCTATTTTACTACTAGGTGGGGAACACATGGTATATTGTTGAATAATAGAGAAAAAATGTGTGGACGGCTTGGGATACATGTAGCCATACCACACTGGCCGAAAGTGGCTGCTCCGATTGGGCTTTTAGAAAGTATAAATCCAGGGTTCCTCATGTATAATCGATATGAAACTTATCGAGATCAACTATGTAACAAAGACAGAGTGTATGCAAAATCACAGACACATGTTTTTGAATTGGATGATATTATCCTATCAAAGATGACATACAGTAATTCATCTCCCTGGTACATTCCAAAAGGAGAGAGAAGCTGCGTATATGAGGAATATAGTGCCCCTGAGATCAATATAACCAAGGACCCATATGCCTGTGAGAAATTAAACGATTATTGGCATGTTGTACGTGACTTTCGGAAGAAAGTACCGACGGCAGGATGGCTAGGATTTTTTGGAATGATGTCGGAAGCTATGATGTATGGAATAGGACAGGGAGTTGTAGATACAGCGGCAGCTGTGTGGGAAATTATCGAATTTATATGGTGGTACCTAAAATGGATACTGCTTGTATTAGCGATCCTCGTAGCTCTCGCCGTAATCTCGAAAGTAGTCACTTTATGTCGGTGCCTTAATAGTATATGCTGCTATCCGTGCCGTGCAGTCCAAAGACGAAAAGGAAGACAAGAGAAAGAGTTCTTGAGAAAGGCTCTTCGAGATGTCAAAGAAGATATAAAGAAAAAGAAGCAAGAAAAGTGGAAAAAAGCCAATGGACAAAGGGTCTAGCTAAGTTCAGGTTAGGCATCCCACTTAGGTATTAAGGTACCGGACACGAAAGTGCCTGAGGGGGAAGTGAATAAGGAAAATCTTAGGATGAAAATCAAAATTTTAACCTGAGTGTTGGGCATCATTTTAATAATATTAATATTACTTAACTTCAAAGTTACCCAGTTCTCCTAAAGAGAGGACTGGTGTTGAAGGATGGACAATACACCGTGTATAACGTTACTAATACATCTTAATTAGTACCAAAGTACTAGTTTACGATATCAATTCAGGATTGATTAAAATGAGAACTAAATGACACAAATTCACAGAGCAATGTACTACGCTTCATGGCTTTTACCCACAATTATATTAAAATGCCCATAAAGTGTTTAAACACAGCACGGAACCAGACAATAGTTTGGACTCTCTTCTGGATGACATGGGCGTGTATTGGAGCAGATGCACTGACGCTCCGCCTACATCAACAGGGGACTCAAGGTAACGCCTCCACCCACAAGCACCTGCAAAGAGCAGCGCAGCAAATATCTCACGTTTAGTCGCGCTGAACATGGCAAGCAACCAGACGAACACCACCGGGTATCACCCCGAGAGTCCTCCCCAGGTAGGGGCAGATTTTATTGATCTTGCAATACTGTCCATTTTACAAGTAATATTTGTTCCTCCATTACATAAGCAAAAAACTTGTCTGGGATGCATCCTCGGATTAATAGTAGGGTGCATTCGCTTTTTCGTTAAAAAAGCATCCCCTTTACATGCCTCGTTCAGCCTCATTGGATGCGCGGGTTTAAATTTAAGCCCTCAGAGACCATGGCTTTGGCCGACCGCGGTCACCATAGTATACGTACTGGACAGTCTGTACACCGAATTGGCCCTTTTGTTTTGCATAGGTTCTCAGTGTACCTATTGCATTATAGCAGGAACGGCGATATATTTCATACTCATAGGTTTATTGCTGACATTAATTTGGTCAACCCTGGGGAGGTATAAAAGGGCAGCACTTAATCTTACTGCGCAATGGATAATTCTGATGATATGGATTCTGTTCAAAAAGTTAGCTGGAGGAACTTCTTTGTATGTCTCTGTGTTTTATATAGGTTACCTGATGGGGACTTGTTACCCCATAAAGATATGGAAAACTTCGAACAGCATAAGGCTGTTTGGGATGGCGTCTACTCTTCGTAGACCTTCTCAGAATTGACATTTTGTAATGTTTCTACAGGGCTCAATTGTGATTACGGACGGGAACAACAAAGCAGATCAATGGGATCCATGGCACACGCAAAAAACGAGAGTCCTGTATGCCCTAGATGTGATCATGGAGCCCCTTGATCCCGGAACCAAAGTCCGCCCTGTAGACAGAGGAAGACATAGGATTTTTAGTTGGGGACCCTCCACCAAAATGGTTGAATATTGGAGGGGTGAGCCCCGCATGAAATTTACAGCAAAGGTGTCACGCGGTGTACTTACCCAAGATCACAAAAAGCAGGTCCAAAAATTGTGGATACCGCATGAAATCAAAGCAAAGGATCGGGTTGTGTGGTCATTCGAAAAGGAGACCCCGTTCATTCTCCAGGCATGGCCACGTTTTGTGGTAATGTGCCGGGAGAACGAGCCATTGAACCATTGGCTCCCAGTTGTTTGTGCTGAACTCTGGGAGTTTACGTTCCCCGGGGATGATAAGCTGCCCCCGTTGACCACGTACGCCATTAGGGCGTACCATTGTAAAATAGGACCTGGGCAGACATCCTGGATTGAACGCGGAGCATTCCATCCCCCGTATATGATGGAGGGAATGGTGCTGAAAACCGAACAGGTGGGAGAAATATACAACGAAGACTTGGGAAATGTTAGCCCAGCCAGACCTTGGGGGCCAGGAAACATTCAGCCAGGCTACCAACCTCCCGGAAAGCAGATTTACCTCTGCGACACAAACTTACTGATGGTGACTCAATGGCAGAAAGATGTTGTGAGTGTGTATGAGGACTGGGAGGAGTGCGTCGACAGGGAGCATGATGAATTGTGGCATGGGGGGTTTGGTACACAACATTACCAAGGAGGATATTGTCCTAGTGGTTACTATGAGTGGATCGAAAGGTTGTTGAAAGGCAGATCAGTGGTGCCCACGGCACATGGATGGCATATGCGAAGACCAGTCACTTGGGAAAAATTCGCCCGACTGGTGATGAGTGGAGCTAAGGAGGAAGCAATGGCGGTGTTGGAGGGGAATCGCGACTGGAAGCGCCCTGCCATGCTCCAACAGTACAAACGGCAACGCGGGAGGCCCGCCCCCCGGAGACCAAACCCGGCGAGACGTTGGGCAAGGAGAGCCGCGACATCCAGTAGCACAGAGGTGGCCTCTGGAGGGAGAAGCAATCTCCCGTCCAATGACGAGGCACCTGCTGGCTTGGAGTCGGTAGCTACTCCAGCCCCAAGGGCACCCAAGTGTCGGAGGGCCTCCGTGTCTGTGCCGATGTACCCTGAGCCAGCGCGGTCCTCTCCCGAACCACTGCCAAATGCCCCACCACCTTCAGAAAGTGGTGCAGTTGAGGACAGCCAGGAAGAACAGCCAAATCAACAGGGAGATGCCAGCGCAGCAAATTGTGCTTATTGTAAGGGAGAATTAGTAGCCCTTAAAGATCCACTCCTTTGTAAGCACGATGGCCATATCCTGGGAAGTTGCCACCTGTGTGGGTTAAACATGAGGGACATCAGCTTTGTCTTCCCTGATGTAGGACAGTTCGTAGCAGGCCCCGTTAATGACTCTCACACGGGGACAGATGGCCCTGTGGAGATGAACCCCGGAAGCATGCTAAACCCTGTACCCCCGGCATCACCAAGACGCCAGACACCTTCTCCTCAAACTGAAGACTCCAGTGATCTGAGCCCCACATCTTCTCAATCTGCAAGCCACTCGACTCCAGCCCCACGAAATGAATATTCACCCACCACTCCCCAATATGAGGTTCCAGCTCCCCCAGCGTCTGTGGATGGTGATGGAGAACCTAATGACTACACTGCCCCTTTGACGTCCAGCCCTGCGTCGCCTGGTGTGCCAGGATCGGCATCTGCGCTGATGTGGATCTGCTACTACGTGAACATGCTGAGAGAATTGGATGATCTCGAGTCCCTGATGAGACAACAAAATGATGACGACGAAGGAATCGGACCACTGGACTTTGACGAACTGGACAAATGGTGAAGGACGATATTTTCGGAGGGGGATGTTGTATACACTGGAAGTTCGAAAATATTATAATCAAAACCTGCTAAATAATATTTGATATTGTTTCTGTTTTTTATCATTAATGGACCTGCTAAATAATATTTGATATTGTTTTTGATTTTTTATCATTAATTGTTTAATGTTTCAAACTTTAGTGAACCTGTATGCGTTTGATCATGCGCGTTTGAACTCACGAACAGCTGTGTGCTCGGATCTGAGAATGACCTTGAAGGCGCGCTCATCTGAAGTCATGAGAGAGCGGCCATCTTGAACTTAGTTTGAACCTGTGCGCACGTGCTGACAAAATGGAGTGGATGTACTGACCTAATATGGTGAACCGGGCATCAGTGACGTATAAAAAATGATGTAAGTGCTGACGCAATTGACACTAATATGATCTATCACCGAACATGTATCCTTTTGAGGGAGGAACTTCAAAAGGCCACCTGGAGAAAAAACAAGATAAGTTATAGATATGACTAATTGGCTTGGCGTGAGAAAACGGATGTCGGTATGTCTTCAAAGCCGTGTGTCGCTATATAAGCGCTCGGAGATGTGACCCTGAGTTCTTGCTCTTTTTGGATCTTCGCCCGCGTTTGTCCGCCGTAAGTTTTTATCTTATCTTGGGACGGTGCTCTTGCTGTTTGCTCTCGGACCATTTGATTTCAACTCATCTTTTATTTCCTCTTTTACTATTTTTGAATTAATCCTTTTTTATTGAAGTGTTTTTGATTATATGGTTTTGAAGTATTTTTAATTATACGGCTTTTGAAGTATTTTTGATTATATGGTTTTGAAGTATTTTTAATTATACGGCTTTTGAAGTATTTTTGATTATATGGTTTTGAAGTATTTTAATTATACGGCTTTTGAAGTATTTTTGATTATATGGTTTTTGAAGTATATGTACTAGTACCAGCGTCTGGCGGTACTTTTGATATTGTTGGGTATCAGCGACTGGCAATACCCTTGAGTTTATGGATTTTATTGTTTTTGGTTGACTTTGCTGTTTTTACTATTCTTTTATTAATTTTTTGAAGAAACATTTTTGTGACAAAAAACAAAATAAAATTGAGTACGAATTAAGTACTGAAAAGGCACAACGGCGTGGATCCCTGACTACTAAAGAATCAACTGGCTCCTACCTACTACCATCAATTGGGTTATAGGTGAGTTACTGTTTGATTTCCTCCTGTTGCACATTTAATGAGTGTCTCACAAGGCAGCATTATTCCATCCTGAATTATTGTGTCAATGATTAGGTGGTAGTTTTAGGCATTTATGGGGAAAATGTTATTTGAAAGGAATGGATTTAGGATCCGATCATGAGTCCCTAAACGAAGTTAAGTAAAGAGACTACGATAAGGTGTAGCATTGTAAGGTCAAGAACCTGTTTCTTAACAGGTCGGGCTAATTAAATAACCCGCTCAGTGAAGCGCCGACACTACTCACTAATATAATAAGGTATAGTTGATATGCTTATTATAGATTTAGAACCGTGTCCGCAACAAGAGGCTGACTGAGTTGACCAACCGAGGGGCCCTTTACCAGAGAGGCAAAGGGAGGTAGTGTGCTTGGAACTAGGGACGGCTTATGTTATAGGTAATCGCCTTGTACACAAGACCTTGAAAACCTAAACCCGACGACAATAACTTTTGGAAAAACACATCAGACAGCTTAGATTTGATGTGCAACTACTAGAAAGACCCTTTCTGCTATAGTGGGAGGTGAAAATTTCATGTTCTGAAGCTTCCTTGCAAAGTTATGGCACAATGCAGAAAATGCGTTTTCAGCCTGAGATAAGGTTGATTCCGGAACGCCAAACGTAAAAATGTTGATAACTTTGGGAAAACACTTCAGACATCTTAGATTTGATGTGCAACTACTAGAAAAACCCATTCTGCTATAGTGGGAAGTGAAAATTTCATTTTCTGAAGCTTCCCTGCAAAGTTATGGCACAATGCAGAAAATGCGTTTTCTGCCTGAGATAAGGTCGATTCCGGAACGCCAAACATAAAAATGTTGATAACTTTGTCAAAACAATTCAGACATCTTAGATTTGATGTGCAAGTACTAGAAAGACCCTTTCTGCTATAGTGGGAGGTGAAAATTTCATGTTCGGAAGCTTCCATGCAAAGTTATGGCACAATGCAGACAACGCGTTTTCAGCCTGAGATAAGGTCGATTCTGGAACGCCAAACATAAAAATGTTGATAACTTCCGAAAAACACTTCAGACAGCTTAGATTTGATGTGCAACTACTAGAAAGACCCTTTCTGGTATAGTGGGAGGTGAAAATTTCATGTTCTGAAGCTTCCTTGCAAAGTTATGGCACAATGCAGAAAATGCGTTTTCAGCCTGAGATAAGGTTGATTCCGGAACGCCAAACGTAAAAATGTTGATAACTTTGGGAAAACACTTCAGACATCTTAGATTTGATGTGCAACTACTAGAGAGACCCTTTCTAGTATAGTGGGAGGTGAAAATTTCATGTTCTGAAGCTTCCTTGCAAAGTTATGGCACAAAGCGTGAAAAGCGTTTTCTGCCTGAGATAAGGTCGATTCCGGAACGTCAAACATAAAAATGTTGATAACTTTGGAAAAACACATCAGACAGCTTAGATTTGATGTGCAACTACAAGAGAGACCCTTTCTAGTATAGTGGGAGGTTAAAATTTCATGTTCTGAAGCCTCCCTGCAAAGTTATGGCACAATGCAGAAAACGCGTTTTCAGCTTGAGATAAGGTCGATTCCGGAACGCCAAATATAAAAATGTTGATAACTTTTGGAAAAACACATCAGACAGCTTAGATTTGATGTGCAACTACTAGAAAGACCCTTTCTGCTATAGTGGGAGGTGAAAATTTCATGTTCTGAAGCTTCCTTGCAAAGTTATGGCACAATGCAGAAAATGCGTTTTCAGCCTGAGATAAGGTTGATTCCGGAACGCCAAACGTAAAAATGTTGATAACTTTGGGAAAACACTTCAGACATCTTAGATTTGATGTGCAACTACTAGAAAAACCCATTCTGCTGAAGTGGGAGGTGAACATTTCATGTTCTGAAGCCTCCCTGCAAAGTTATGGCACAGTGCAGAAAACACGTTTTCAGCTTTAGATAAGGTGGGTTCCGGAACGCCAAACATAAAAATGTTGATAACTTTCGAAAAACACTTCAGACAGCTTAGATTAGATGTGCAACTACGAGAAAGATCCTTTCTGCTATAGTGGGACGTGAAAATTTCATGTTCTGAAGCTTCCCTGCAAAGTTATGGCACAATGCCGAAAACTCGTTTTCAGCCTGAGATAAGGTGGGTTGCGGAACGCCAAACATAAAAATGTTGATAACTTTGGAAAAACAGTTCAGACATCTTAGATTTGATGTGCAACTACGAGAAAAACCCTTTCTGCTATAGTGGGAGGTGAAAATTTCATTTTCTGAAGCTTCCCTGCAAAGTTATGGCACAATGCAGAAAATGCATTTTCTGCCTGAGATAAGGTCGATTCCGGAACGCCAAACATAAAAATGTTGTTAACTTTGTCAAAACAATTCAGACATCTTAGATTTGATGTGCAACTACTAGAAAGACCCTTTCTGCTATAGTGGGAGGTGAAAATTTCATTTTCTGAAGCTTCCCTGCAAAGTTATGGCACAATGTGTAAAACGCGTTTTCAGCCTGAGATAAGGTCGATTCAGCAACGCCAAAGATAAAAATGTTGATAACTTTGGAAAAACACATCAGACAGCTTAGATTTGATGTGCAACTACTAGAAAGACCCTTTCTGCTATAGTGGGAGGTGAAAATTTCATTTTCTGAAGCTTCACTGCAAAGTTATGGCACAATGCGTAAAACGCGTTTTCAGCCTGATATAAGGTCGATTCCGCAACGCCAAACATAAAAATTTTGATAACTTTGGAAAAACACATCAGACAGCTTAGATTTGATGTGCAACTACTAGAAATACCCTTTCTGGTATAGTGGGAGGTGAAAATTTCATGTTCTGACGCTTCCTTGCAAAGTTATGGCACAATGCAGAAAATGCGTTTTCAGCCTGAGATAAGGTTGATTCCGGCACGCCAAACATAAAAATGTTGATAACTTTGGAAAAACACTTCAGACAGCTTAGATTTCATGTGCAACTACTAGAAGGACCCTTTCTGCTATAGTGGGAGGTTAAAATTTCATGTTCTGAAGCTTCCCTGCAAAGTTATGGCACAATGCGTAAAACGCGTTTTCAGCCTGAGATAAGGTGGATTCCGCAACGCCAAACATAAAAATGTTGATCACTTTGGAAAAACACATCAGACAGCTTAGATTTGATGTGCAACTACTAGAAATACCCTTTCTGGTATAGTGGGAGGTGAAAATTTCATGTTCTGAAGCTTCCTTGCAAAGTTATGGCACAATGCAGAAAATGCGTTTTCAGCCTGAGATAAGGTTGATTGCGGCAGGCCAAACATAAAAATGTTGATAACTTTGGAAAAACACTTCAGACAGCTTAGATTTGATGTGCAACTACTAGAAGGACCCTTTCTGCTATAGTGGGAGGTTAAAATTTCATGTTCTGATGCCTCCCTGCAAAGTTATGGCACAATGCAGAAAACGCGTTTTCAGCTTGAGATAAGGTGGGTTCCGGAACGCCAAACATAAAAATGTTGATAACTTTCGAAAAACACTTCAGACAGCTTAGATTTGATGTGCAACTACTAGAAAGACACTCTCTACTATAGTGGGACGTGAAAATTTCATGTTCTGAAGCTTCCCTGCAAAGTTATGGCACAATGCCGAAAACGCATTTTCAGCCTGAGATAAGGTGGGTTCCGGAACGCCAAACATAAAAATGTTGATAACTTTGGAAAAACACTTCAGACAGCTTAGATTTGATGTGCAACTACAAGAAAGACCCTTTCTGCTATAGTGGGAGGTGAAAATTTCATTTTCTGAAGCTTCCCTGCAAAGTTATGGCACAATGCGTAAAACGTGTTTTCAGCCTGAGATAAGGTCGATTCCGGAACCCAAACATAAAAATGTTGATAACTTTGTCAAAACAATTCAGACATCTTAGATTTGATGTGCAACTACTAGAAAGACCCTTTCTGCTATAGTGGGAGGTTAAAATTTCATGTTCGGAAGCTTCCATGCACAGTTATGGCACAATGCAGACAACGCGTTTTCAGCCTGAGATAAGGTCGATTCTGGAACGCCAAACATAAAAATGTTGATAACTTCCGCAAAACACTTCAGACGGCTTAGATTTGATGTGCAACTACTAGAAAGACCCTTTCTGCTATAGTGGGAGGTGAAAATTTCATTTTCTGAAGCTTCCCTGCAAAGTTATGGCACAATGCAGAAAATGCATTTTCTGCCTGAGATAAGGTCGATTCCGGAACGCCAAACATAAAAATGTTGATAACTTTGTCAAAACAATTCAGACATCTTAGATTTGATGTGCAACTACTAGAAAGACCCTTTCTGCTATAGTGGGAGGTGAAAATTTCATTTTCTGAAGCTTCCCTGCAAAGTTATGGCACCATGTGTAAAACGCGTTTTCAGCCTGAGATAAGGTCGATTCCGCAACGCCAAAGATAAAAATGTTGATAACTTTGGAAAAACACATCAGACAGCTTAGATTTGATGTGCAACTACTAGAAAGACCCTTTCTGCTATAGTGGGAGGTGAAAATTTCATTTTCTGAAGCTTCACTGCAAAGTTATGGCACAATGCGTAAAACGCGTTTTCAGCCTGATATAAGGTCGATTCCGCAACGCCAAACATAAAAATTTTGATAACTTTGGAAAAACACATCAGACAGCTTAGATTTGATGTGCAACTACTAGAAATACCCTTTCTGGTATAGTGGGAGGTGAAAATTTCATGTTCTGAAGCTTCCTTGCAAAGTTATGGCACAATGCAGAAAATGCGTTTTCAGCCTGAGATAAGGTTGATTCCGGCAGGCCAAACATAAAAATGTTGATAACTTTGGAAAAACACTTCAGACAGCTTAGATTTGATGTGCAACTACTAGAAGGACCCTTTCTGCTATAGTGGGAGGTTAAAATTTCTTGTTCTGATGCCTCCCTGCAAAGTTATGGCACAATGCAGAAAACGCGTTTTCAGCTTGAGATAAGGTGGGTTCCGGAACGCCAAACATAAAAATGTTGATAACTTTCGAAAAACACTTCAGACAGCTTAGATTTGATGTGCAACTACTAGAAAGACACTCTCTACTATAGTGGGACGTGAAAATTTCATGTTCTGAAGCTTCCCTGCAAAGTTATGGCACAATGCCGAAAACGCATTTTCAGCCTGAGACAAGGTGGGTTCCGGAACGCCAAACATAAAAATGTTGATAACTTTGGAAAAACACTTCAGACAGCTTAGATTTGATGTGCAACTACAAGAAAGACCCTTTCTGCTATAGTGGGAGGTGAAAATTTCATTTTCTGAAGCTTCCCTGCAAAGTTATGGCACAATGCGTAAAACGTGTTTTCAGCCTGAGATAAGGTCGATTCCGGAACCCAAACATAAATATGTTGATAACTTTGTCAAAACAATTCAGACATCTTAGATTTGATGTGCAACTACTAGAAAGACCCTTTCTGCTATAGTGGGAGGTTAAAATTTCATGTTCGGAAGCTTCCATGCACAGTTATGGCACAATGCAGACAACGCGTTTTCAGCCTGAGATAAGGTCGATTCCGCAACGCCAAAGATAAAAATGTTGATAACTTTGGAAAAACACATCAGACAGCTTAGATTTGA
The DNA here is from genome assembly GCF_027744825.2 of Synchiropus splendidus. NCBI lineage: Eukaryota > Metazoa > Chordata > Actinopteri > Syngnathiformes > Callionymidae > Synchiropus > Synchiropus splendidus. The sequence continues at coordinate 25,397,161 of NC_071343.1, forward strand.
TGTGCAACTACTAGAAAGACCCTTTCTGCTATAGTGGGAGGTGAAAATTTCATTTTCTGAAGCTTCACTGCAAAGTTATGGCACAATGCGTAAAACGTGTTTTCAGCCTGAGATAAGGTCGATTCCGGAACCCAAACATAAAAATGTTGATAACTTTGTCAAAACAATTCAAACATCTTAGATTTGATGTGCAACTACTAGAAAGACCCTTTCTGCTATAGTGGGAGGTTAAAATTTCATGTTCGGAAGCTTCCATGCACAGTTATGGCACAATGCAGACAACGCGTTTTCAGCCTGAGATAAGGTCGATTCTGGAACGCCAAACATAAAAATGTTGATAACTTCCGCAAAACACTTCAGACGGCTTAGATTTGATGTGCAACTACTAGAAAGACCCTTTCTGCTATAGTGGGAGGTGAAAATTTCATTTTCTGAAGCTTCCCTGCAAAGTTATGGCACAATGCAGAAAATGCATTTTCTGCCTGAGATAAGGTCGATTCCGGAACGCCAAACATAAAAATGTTGATAACTTTGTCAAAACAATCCAGACATCTTAGATTTGATGTGCAACTACTAGAAAGACCCTTTCTGCTATAGTGGGAGGTGAAAATTTCATTTTCTGAAGCTTCCCTGCAAAGTTATGGCACCATGTGTAAAACGCGTTTTCAGCCTGAGATAAGGTCGATTCCGCAACGCCAAAGATAAAAATGTTGATAACTTTGGAAAAACACATCAGACAGCTTAGATTTGATGTGCAACTACTAGAAAGACCCTTTCTGCTATAGTGGGAGGTGAAAATTTCATTTTCTGAAGCTTCACTGCAAAGTTATGGCACAATGCGTAAAACGCGTTTTCAGCCTGATATAAGGTCGATTCCGCAACGCCAAACATAAAAATTTTGATAACTTTGGAAAAACACATCAGACAGCTTAGATTTGATGTGCAACTACTAGAAATACCCTTTCTGGTATAGTGGGAGGTGAAAATTTCATGTTCTGAAGCTTCCTTGCAAAGTTATGGCACAATGCAGAAAATGCGTTTTCAGCCTGAGATAAGGTTGATTCCGGCAGGCCAAACATAAAAATGTTGATAACTTTGGAAAAACACTTCAGACAGCTTAGATTTGATGTGCAACTACTAGAAGGACCCTTTCTGCTATAGTGGGAGGTTAAAATTTCTTGTTCTGATGCCTCCCAGCAAAGTTATGGCACAATGCAGAAAACGCGTTTTCAGCTTGAGATAAGGTGGGTTCCGGAACGCCAAACATAAAAATGTTGATAACTTTCGAAAAACACTTCAGACAGCTTAGATTTGATGTGCAACTACTAGAAAGACACTCTCTACTATAGTGGGACGTGAAAATTTCATGTTCTGAAGCTTCCCTGCAAAGTTATGGCACAATGCCGAAAACGCATTTTCAGCCTGAGACAAGGTGGGTTCCGGAACGCCAAACATAAAAATGTTGATAACTTTGGAAAAACACTTCAGACAGCTTAGATTTGATGTGCAACTACAAGAAAGACCCTTTCTGCTATAGTGGGAGGTGAAAATTTCATTTTCTGAAGCTTCCCTGCAACGTTATGGCACAATGCGTAAAACGTGTTTTCAGCCTGAGATAAGGTCGATTCCGGAACCCAAACATAAATATGTTGATAACTTTGTCAAAACAATTCAGACATCTTAGATTCGATGTGCAACTACTAGAAAGACCCTTTCTGCTATAGTGGGAGGTTAAAATTTCATGTTCGGAAGCTTCCATGCACAGTTATGGCACAATGCAGACAACGCGTTTTCAGCCTGAGATAAGGTCGATTCTGGAACGCCAAACATAAAAATGTTGATAACTTCCGCAAAACACTTCAGACGGCTTAGATTTGATGTGCAACTACTAGAAAGACCCTTTCTGCTATAGTGGGAGGTGAAAATTTCATTTTCTGAAGCTTCCCTGCAAAGTTATGGCACAATGCAGAAAATGCATTTTCTGCCTGAGATAAGGTCGATTCCGGAACGCCAAACATAAAAATGTTGATAACTTTGTCAAAACAATTCAGACATCTTAGATTTGATGTGCAACTACTAGAAAGACCCTTTCTGCTATAGTGGGAGGTGAAAATTTCATTTTCTGAAGCTTCCCTGCAAAGTTATGGCACCATGTGTAAAACGCGTTTTCAGCCTGAGATAAGGTCGATTCCGCAACGCCAAAGATAAAAATGTTGATAACTTTGGAAAAACACATCAGACGGCTTAGATTTGATGTGCAACTACTAGAAAGACCCTTTCTGCTATAGTGGGAGGTGAAAATTTCATTTTCTGAAGCTTCACTGCAAAGTTATGGCACAATGCGTAAAACGTGTTTTCAGCCTGAGATAAGGTCGATTCCGGAACCCAAACATAAAAATGTTGATAACTTTGTCAAAACAATTCAGACATCTTAGATTTGATGTGCAACTACTAGAAAGACCCTTTCTGCTATAGTGGGAGGTTAAAATTTCATGTTCGGAAGCTTCCATGCACAGTTATGGCACAATGCAGACAACGCGTTTTCAGCCTGAGATAAGGTCGATTCTGGAACGCCAAACATAAAAATGTTGATAACTTCCGCAAAACACTTCAGACGGCTTAGATTTGATGTGCAACTACTAGAAAGACCCTTTCTGCTATAGTGGGAGGTGAAAATTTCATTTTCTGAAGCTTCCCTGCAAAGTTATGGCACAATGCAGAAAATGCATTTTCTGCCTGAGATAAGGTCAATTCCGGAACGCCAAACATAAAAATGTTGATAACTTTGTCAAAACAATTCAGACATCTTAGATTTGATGTGCAACTACTAGAAAGACCCTTTCTGCTATAGTGGGAAGTGAAAATTTCATTTTCTGAAGCTTCCCTGCAAAGTTATGGCACCATGTGTAAAACGCGTTTTCAGCCTGAGATAAGGTCGATTCCGCAACGCCAAAGATAAAAATGTTGATAACTTTGGAAAAACACATCAGACAGCTTAGATTTGATGTGCAACTACTAGAAAGACCCTTTCTGCTATAGTGGGAGGTGAAAATTTCATTTTCTGAAGCTTCACTGCAAAGTTATGGCACAATGCGTAAAACGCGTTTTCAGCCTGATATAAGGTCGATTCCGCAACGCCAAACATAAAAATTTTGATAAATTTGGAAAAACACATCAGACAGCTTAGATTTGATGTGCAACTACTAGAAATACCCTTTCTGGTATAGTGGGAGGTGAAAATTTCATGTTCTGAAGCTTCCTTGCAAAGTTATGGCACAATGCAGAAAATGCGTTTTCAGCCTGAGATAAGGTTGATTCCGGCAGGCCAAACATTAAAATGTTGATAACTTTGGAAAAACACTTCAGACAGCTTAGATTTGATGTGCAACTACTAGAAGGACCCTTTCTGCTATAGTGGGAGGTTAAAATTTCATGTTCTGATGCCTCCCTGCAAAGTTATGGCACAATGCAGAAAACGCGTTTTCAGCTTGAGATAAGGTTGATTCCGGAACGCCAAACATAAAAATGTTGATAACTTTGGAAAAACAGTTCAGACAGCTTAGATTTGATGTGCAACTACTACAAAGACCCTTTCTGCTATAGTGGGAGGTGAACATTTCATGTTCTGAAGCTTCCATGCAAAGTTATGGCACAATGCAGAAAATGCGTTTTCAGCTTGAGATAAGGTGGGTTCCGGAACGCCAAACATAAAAATGTTGATAACTTTCGAAAAACACTTCAGACAGGTTAGATTTGATGTGCAACTACTAGAAAGACCCTTTCTGCTATAGTGGGAGGTCAAAATGTCATGTTCTGAAGCTTCCCTGCAAAGTTATGGGACAATGCAGAAAACGATTTTTCATCCTGAGATAAGGTCGATTCCGGAACGCCAAACATAATAATGTTGATAACTTTGGAAAAACACTTCAGACAGCTTGGATTTGATGTGCAACTACTAGAAAGACCCTTTCTGCTATAGTGGGAGGTCAAAATGTCATGTTCTGAAGCTTCCCTGCAAAGTTATTGGACAATGCAGAAAACGATTTTTCATCTTGAGATAAGGTCGATTCCGGAACGCCAAACATAAAAATGTTGATAACTTTCGAAAAACACTTCAGACAGCTTAGATTTGATGTGCAACTACTAGAAAGACCCTTTCTGCTATAGTGGGAGGTGAAAATTTCATGTTCTAAATGTTCCCTGCAAAGTTATGGCACAATGCGTAAAACGCGTTTTCAGCCTGAGATAAGGTCGATTCCGGAACGCTAAACATAAAAATGTTGATAACTTTCGAAAAACACTTCAGACAGCTTAGATTTGATGTGCAACTACTAGAAAGACCCTTTCTGCTATAGTGGGAGGTGAAAATTTCATGTTCTGAAGCTTTCTTGCAAAGTTATGGCACAATGCAGAAAACACGTTTTCAGCCTGAGATAAGGTTGATTCCGGAACGCCAAACATAAAAATGTTGATAACTTTGGAAAAACAGTTCAGACAGCTTAGATTTGATGTGCAACTACTACAAAGACCCTTTCTGCTATAGTGGGAGGTGAACATTTCATGTTCTGAAGCTTCCATGCAAAGTAATGGCACAATGCAGAAAACGCGTTTTCAGCTTGAGATAAGGTGGGTTCCGGAACGCCAAACATAAAAATGTTGATAACTTTCGAAAAACACTTCAGACAGCTTAGATTTGATGTGCAGCTACGATAAATACCCTTTCTGCTATCGTGGGAGGTCAAAATTTCATGTTCTGAAGCTTCCCTGGAAAGTAATGGGACAATGCAGAAAACGATTTTTCATCGTGTGATAAGGTCGATTCCGGAACGCCAAACATAAAAATGTTGATAACTTTCGAAAAACACTTCGGACAGCTTAGATTTGATGTGTAGCTACTAGAAAGACCCTTTCTGCTATAGTGGGAGATGAAAATGTCATGTTCTAAAGGTTCCCTGCAAAGCTATGGCACAATGCAGAAAACGCGTTTTCAGGCTGAAATAATGTGGGTTCTGGAACGCCAAACATAAAAATGTTGATAACTTTCGAAAAACACTTCGGAGAGCTTAGATTTGATGTGCAGCTACTAGAAAGAACCTTTCTGCTATAGTGGGAGGTCAAAATTTCATGTTCTGAAGCTTCCCTGGAAAGTTATGGGACAATGCAGAAAACGCATTTTCATCCTGAGATAAGGTCGATTCCGGAACGCTAAACATAAAAATGTTGATAACTTTCGAAAAACACTTCAGACAGCTTAGATTTGATGTGCAACTACTAGAAAGACCCTTTCTGCTACAGTGGGAGGTGAAAATTTCATGTTCTGAAGCTTCCTTGCAAAGCTATGGCACAATGCAGAAAACACGTTTTCAGCCTGAGATAAGGTTGATTCCGGAACGCCAAACATAAAAATGTTGATAACTTTGGAAAAACAGTTCAGACAGCTTAGATTTGATGTGCAACTATTAGAAAGACCCTTTCTGCTATAGTGGGAGGTGAAAATTTCATGTTCTAAAGGTTCCCTGCAAAGTTATGGCACAATGCGTAAAACGCGTTTTCAGCCTGAGATAAGGTCGATTCCGGAACGCCATACATAAAAATGTTGATAACTTTGGACAAACACATCAGACAGCTTAGATTTGATGTGTAACTACTAGAAAAACCCTTTCTGCTATAGTGGGAGGTGAACATTTCATGTTCTGAAGCTTCCATGCAAAGTTATGGCACAATGCAGAAAATGCGTTTTCAGCTTGAGAAAAGGTGGGTTCCGGAACGCCAAACATAAAAATGTTGATAACTTTCGAAAAACACTTCAGACAGGTTAGATTTGATGTGCAACTACTAGAAAGACCCTTTCTGCTATAGTGGGAGGTCAAAATGTCATGTTCTGAAGCTTCGCTGCAAAGTTATGGGACAATGCAGAAAACGATTTTTCATCCTGAGATAAGGTCGATTCCGGAACGCCAAACATAAAAATGTTGATAACTTTCGAAAAACACCTCAGACAGCTTAGATTTGATGTGCAACTACGAGAAAGACCCTTTCTGCTATCGTGGGTGGTCAAAATTTCATGTTCTGAAGCTTCACTGGAAAGTTATGGGACAATGGAGAAAACACATTTTCATCCTGAGATAAGGTCGATTCCGGAACGCCAAACATAAAAATGTTGATAACTTTGGAAAAACACTTCAGACAGCTTAGATTTGATGTGCAACTACTAGAAAGACCCTTTCTGCTATAGTGGGAGGTGAAAATTTCATTTTCTGATGCTTCCCTGCAAAGTTATGGCACAATGCGTAAAACGCGCTTTCAGCCTGAGATAAGGTCGATTCTGGAACGCCAAACATAAAAATGTAGATAACTTTGGAAAAACACTTCAGACAACTTAGATTTGATGTGCAACTACTAGAAAAACCCTTTCTGCTATAGTGGGAGGTGAACATTTCATGTTCTGAAGCTTCCCTGAGAAGTTATGGCACAATGCAGAAAACGCGTTTTCAGCCTGAGATAAGGTGGGTTCCGAAACGCCAAACGTAAAAATGTTGATAACTATGGAAAAACACTTCAGACAGCTTAGATTTGATGTGCAACTACTAGAAAGAACCTTTCTGCTTTACTGGGAGGTCAAAATTCCATGTTCTGAAGCTTCCCTGGAAAGTTATGGGACAATGCAGAAAACGCATTTTCATCCTGAGATAAGGTCGATTACGGAACGCCAAACATAAAAATGTTGATAACTTTTGAAAAACACTTCAGACAGCTTAGATTTGATGTGCAACTAGTAGAAAGACCCTTTCTGCTTTAGTGGGAGGTGAAAATTTCATGTTCTGAAGCTTCCTTGCAAAGTTATGGCACAATGCAGAAAACGCGTTTTCAGCCTGAGATAAGGTTGATTCCGGAACGCCAAACATAAAAATGTGGATAACTTTGGAAAAACACTTCAGACAGCTTAGATTTGATGTGCAACTTCTAGAAAAAACCTTTCTGCTATAGTGGGAGGTGAAAATTTCCTTTTCTGAAGCTTCCTTGCAAAGTTATGGCACAATGCAGGAAACGTGTTTTCAGCCTGAGATAAGGTTGATTCCGGAACGCCAAACATAAAAATGATGATAACTTTGGAAAAACACTTCAGACAGCTTAGATTTGATGTGCAACTACTAGAAAAACCCTTTATGCTATAGTGGGAGGTGAATATTTCATTGTCTGATGCTTCCCTGAGAAGTTATGGCACAATGCAGAAAACACGTTTTCAGCCTGAGATAAGGTGTGTTCCGAAACGCCAAACGTAAAAATGTTGATAACTATCGAAAAACACTTCAGACAGCTTAGATTTGATGTGCAACTACTAGAAAGAACCTTTCTGCTATAGTGGGAGGTCAAAATTTCATGTTCTGAAGCTTTCTTGCAAAGTTATGGCACAATGCAGAAAACGCGTTTTCAGCCTGAGATAAGGTTGATTCCGGAACGCCAAACATAAAAATGTTGATAACTTTGGAAAAACACTTCAGACAGCTTAGATTTGATGTGCAACTCCTAGAAAAACCCTTACTGCTATAGTGGGAGGTGAAAATTTCTTTTTCTGAAGCTTCCCTGCAAAGTTATGGCACAATGCAGAGAACGCGTTTTCAGCCTGAGATAAGGTGGGTTCTGGAACGCCAAACATAAAATTGTTGATAACTTTCGAAAAACACTTCAGACAGCTTAGATTTGATGTGCAAATACTAGAAAGACCCTTTCTGCTATAGTGGGACGTGAAAATTTCATGTTCTGAAGCTTCCATGCAAAGTTATGGTACAATGCAGAAAAGGCGTTTTCAGCCTGAGATAAGGTCGATTCTGAAACGCGAAACATAAAAATGTTGATAACTTTCGAAAAACACTTCAGACAGCTTAGATTTGATGTGCAACTACTCGAAAGACCCTTTCTATTATAGTGGGAGGTGAACATTTCATGTTCTGAAGCTTCCATGCAAAGTTATGGCACAATGCAGACACCCGTTTTCAGCCTGAGATAAGGTGGGTTCCGGAACGCCAAACATAAAAATGTTGATAACTTCCGAAAAACACTTCAGACAGCTTAGATTTGATGTGCAACTACTAGAAAGACCCTTTCTGCTATAGGGGGAGGTGAAAATTTAATGTTCTGAAGCTTCCCTGCGAAGTCATGGCACAATGCAGACAACGCGTTTTCAGCCTGAGATAAGGACGATTCTGGAACGCCAAACATAAAAATGTTGATAACTTCCGAAAAACACTTCAGACAGCTTAGATTTGATGTGCAACTACTAGAAAGACCCTTTCTGCTATAGTGGGACGTGAAAATTTCATGTTCTGAAGCTTCCCTGCGAAGTTATGGCACAATGCAGAAAACGCGTTTTCAGCCTGAGATAAGGTGGGTTCCGAAACGCCAAACGTAAAAATGTTGATCACTTTGGAACAACACTTCAGACAGCTTAGATTTGATGTGCAACTGCTAGAAACACCCTTTCTGCTATAGTGGGAGGTGAAAATTTCATGTTCTAAAGGTTCCCTGCAAAGTTATGGCACAATGCGTAAAACACGTTGTCAGCCTGAGATAAGGTCGATTCCGGAACGCCATACATAAGAAATGTTGATAACTTTGGAAAAACACTTCAGACAGCTTAGATTTGATGTGCAACTACTAGAAAGACCCTTTCTGCAATAGTGGGAGGTTAAAATTTCATGTTCGGAAGCTTCCATGCAAAGTAATGGCACAATGCAGACAACGCGTTTTCAGCCTGAGATAAGGTCGATTCTGGAACGCCAAACATAAAAATGTTGATAACTTCCGAAAAACACTTCAGACAGCTTAGATTTGATGTGCAACTACTAGAAAGACCCTTTCTGCTATAGTGGGACGTGAAAATTTCATGTTCTGAAGCTTCCATGCAAAGTTATGCCACAATGCAGAAAACGCGTTTTCAGCTTGAGATAAGGCGGGTTCCGGAACGCCAAACATAAAAATGTTGATAACTTTCGAAAAACACTTCAGACAGCTTAGATTTGATGTACAACTACTAGAAAAACCCTTTCTGCTATAGTGGGAGGTGAAATTTTCATTTTCTGAAGCTTCCCTGCAAAGTTATGGCACAAAGCGTAAAAAGCGTTTTCAGCCTGAGATAAGGTAGATTCCGGAACGCCAAACATAAAAATGTTGATAACTTTGGAAAAACACTTCAGACCGCTTAAATTTGATGTCCAACTACTAGAAGGACCCTTTCTGCTATAGTGGCAGGTTAAAATTTCATGTTCTGAAGCTTCCCTGCAAAGTTATGGCACAATGCAGAAAACGCGTTTTCAGCCTGAGATAAGGTGGTTTCCGAAACGCCAAACGTAAAAATGTTGATCACTTTGGAACAACACTTCAGACAGGTTAGATTTGATGTGCAACTAATAGAAAGACCCTTTCTGCTATAGTGGGAGGTGAAAATTTCATGTTCTAAAGATTCCCTGCAAAGTTATGGCACAATGCGTAAAACGCGTTTTCAGCCTGAGATAAGGTAGATTCCGGAACGCCATACATAAAAATGTTGATAACTTTCGAAAAACATTTCAGACAGCTTAGATTTGATGTGCAACTACTAGAACAACCCTTTCTGCTATCGTGGGAGGTCAAAATTTCATGTTCTGAAGCTTCCCTGGAAAGTTATGGGACAATGCAGAAAACGATTTTTCATCGTGAGATAAGGACGATTCCGGAACGCCAAACATAAAAATGTTGATAACTTTCGAAAAACACTTCAGACAGCTTAGATTTGATGTGCAACTACTAGAAAGACCCTTTCTGCTATCGTGGGAGGTGAACATTTCATGTTCTGAAGCTTCCCTGCAAAGTTATGGCACAATGCAGAAAACGCGTTTTCTGCCTGAGATAATGTGGGTTCCGGAACGCCAAACATAAAAATGTTGATAACTTTGGAAAAACACTTCAGACAGCTTAGATTTGATGTGCAACTACTAGAAAAACCCTTTCTGCTATAGTGGGAGTAGAAAATTTCATTTTCTGATGCTTCCCTGCAAAGTTATGGCACAATGCGTAAAACGCGTTTTCAGCCTGAGATAAGGTCGATTCTGGAACACCAAACATAAAAATGTTGATAACTTTGGAAAAACACTTCAGACAGCTTAGATTTGATGTGCAACTACTAGAAAAACCCTTTCTGCTATAGTGGGAGGTGAACATTTCATGTTCTGAAGCTTCCCTGAGAAGTTATGGCACAATGCAGAAAACGCGTTTTCAGCCAGAGATAAGGTGGGTTCCGAAACGCCAAACGTAAAAATGTTGATAACTAAAGAAAAAAACTCTTCAGACAGCTTAGAATTAATGTGCAACTACCAGAAAGAACCTTTCTGCTATAGTGGGAGGTCAAAATTTCATGTTCTGAAGCTTCCCTGGAAAGTTATGGGACAATGCAGAAAACGCATTTTCATTCTGAGATAAGGTCGATTCCGGAACTCCAGACATAAAAATGTTGATAACTTTCGAAAAACACTTCAGACAGCTTAGATTTGATGTGCAACTACTAGAAAGACACTTTCTGCTATAGTGGGAGGTGAAAATTTCATTGTCTGATGCTTCCCTGCAAAGTTATGGCACAATGCGAAAACGCGTTTTCAGCTTGAGATAAGGTTGGTTCCGGAACGCCAAACATAAAAATGTTGATAACTTTCGAAAAACACTTCAGACAGCTTAGATTTGATGTGCAACTACTAGAAAGACCCTTTCTGCTATAGTGGGATGTGAAATTTTCATGTTCTGAAGCTTCCCTGCAAATTTATGGCACAATGCAGAAAACGCGTTTTCAGCCTGAGATAAGGTCGATTCCGGAACGCCAAACGTAAAAATGTTGATAACTTTCGGAAAACACTTCAGACATCTTAGATTTGATGTGCAACTACTAGAAAGACCCTTTCTGCTATAGTGGGAGGTTAAAATTTCATGTTCGGAAGCTTCCATGCAAAGTTATGGCACAATGCAGACAACGCGTTTTCAGCCTGAGATAAGGTCGATTCTGGTACGCCAAACATAAAAATGTTGATAACTTCCGAAAAACACTTCAGACAGCTGAGATTTGATGTGCAACTACTAGAAAGACCCTTTCTGCTATAGTGGGAGGTGAACATTTCATGTTCTGAAGCCTCCCTGCAAAGTTATGGCACAATGCAGAAAACGCGTTTTCAGCTTGCGATAAGGTGGGTTCCGGAACGCCAAACACAAAAATGTTGATAACTTTCGAAAAACACTTCAGACAGCTTAGATTTGATGTGCAACTACTAGAAAGACCCTTTCTGCTATAGTGGGACGTGAAAATTTCATGTTCTGAAGCTTCCCTGCAAAGTTATGGCACAATGCCGAAAATGCGTTTTCAGCCAGAGATAAGGTGGGTTCCGGAACGCCAAACATAAAAATGTTGATAACTTTGGAAAAACACTTCAGACAGCTTAGATTTGATGTGCAACTACTAGAGAGACTCTTTCTAGTATAGTGGGAGTTGAAAATTTCATGTTCTGAAGCTTCCTTGCAAAGTTATGGCACAAAGCGTAAAAAGCGTTTTCTGTCTGAGATAAGGTCGATTCCGGAACGTCAAACATAAAAATGTTGATAACTTTGGAAAAACACATCAGACAGCTTAGATTTGATGTGCAACTACAAGAGAGACCCTTTCTAGTATAGTGGGAGGTTAAAATTTCATGTTCTGAAGCCTCCCTGCAAAGTTATGGCACAATGCAGAAAACGCGTTTTCAGCTTGAGATAAGGTCGATTCTGGAACGCCAAATATAAAAATGTTGAGAACTTTGGGAAAACACTTCAGACATCTTAGATTTGATGTGCAACTACTAGAAAAACCCATTCTGCTATAGTGGGAAGTGAAAATTTCATTTTCTGAAGCTTCCCTGCAAAGTTATGGCACAATGCAGAAAATGCGTTTTCTGCCTGAGATAAGGTCGATTCCGGAACGCCAAACATAAAAATGTTGATAACTTTGTCAAAACAATTCAGACATCTTAGATTTGATGTGCAAGTACTAGAAAGACCCTTTCTGCTATAGTGGGAGGTGAAAATTTCATGTTCGGAAGCTTCCATGCAAAGTTATGGCACAATGCAGACAACGCGTTTTCAGCCAGAGATAAGGTCGATTCTGGAACGCCAAACATAAAAATGTTGATAACTTCCGAAAAACACTTCAGACAGCTTAGATTTGATGTGCAACTACTAGAAAGACCCTTTCTGGTATAGTGGGAGGTGAAAATTTCATGTTCTGAAGCTTCCTTGCAAAGTTATGGCACAATGCAGAAAATGCGTTTTCAGCCTGAGATAAGGTTGATTCCGGAACGCCAAACGTAAAAATGTTGATAACTTTGGGAAAACACTTCAGACATCTTAGATTTGATGTGCAACTACTAGAGAGACCCTTTCTAGTATAGTGGGAGGTGAAAATTTCATGTTCTGAAGCTTCCTTGCAAAGTTATGGCACAAAGCGTAAAAAGCGTTTTCTGCCTGAGATAAGGTCGATTCCGGAACGTCAAACATAAAAATGTTGATAACTTTGGAAAAACACATCAGACAGCTTAGATTTGATGTGCAACTACAAGAGAGACCCTTTCTAGTATAGTGGGAGGTTAAAATTTCATGTTCTGAAGCCTCCCTGCAAAGCTATGGCACAATGCAGAAAACGCGTTTTCAGCTTGAGATAAGGTCGATTCCGGAACGCCAAATATAAAAATGTTGATAGCTTCCGAAAAACACTTCAGACAGCTTAGATTTGATGTGCAACTACTAGAAAGACCCTTTCTGGTATAGTGGGAGGTGAAAATTTCATTTTCTGAATCTTCCTTGCAAAGTTATGGCACAATGCAGAAAATGCGTTTTCAGCCTGAGATAAGGTTGATTCCGGAACGCCAAACGTAAAAATGTTGATAACTTTGGGAAAACACTTCAGACATCTTAGATTTGTTGTGCAACTACTAGAAAAACCCATTCTGCTATAGTGGGAAGTGAAAATTTCATTTTCTGAAGCTTCCCTGCAAAGTTATGGCACAATGCAGAAAATGCGTTTTCTGCCTGAGATAAGGTCGATTCCGGAACACCAAACATAAAAATGTTGATAACTTTGTCAAAACAATTCAGACAGCTTAGATTTGATGTGCAACGACTAGAAAGACCCTTTCTGCTGAAGTGGGAGGTGAACATTTCATGTTCTGAAGCTTCCCTGCAAAGTTATGGCACAATGCCGAAAACTCGTTTTCAGCCTGAGATAAGGAGGGTTGCGGAACGCCAAACATAAAAATGTTGATAACTTTGGAAAAACAGTTCAGACATCTTAGATTTGATGTGCAACTACGAGAAAAACCCTTTCTGCTATAGTGGGAGGTGAAAATTTCATTTTCTGAAGCTTCCATGCACAGTTATGGCACAATGCAGACAACGCGTTTTCAGCCAGAGATAAGGTCGACTCTGGAACGCCAAACATAAAAATGTTGATAACTTCCGCAAAACACTTCAGACGGCTTAGATTTGATGTGCAACTACTAGAAAGACCGTTTCTGCTATAGTGGGAGGTGAAAATTTCATTTTCTGAAGCTTCCCTGCAAAGTTATGGCACAATGCAGAAAATGCATTTTCTGCCTGAGATAAGGTCGATTCCGGAACGCCAAACATAAAAATGTTGATAACTTTGTCAAAACAATTCAGACATCTTAGATTTGATGTGCAACTACTAGAAAGACCCTTTCTGCTATAGTGGGAGGTGAAAATTTCATTTTCTGAAGCTTCCCTGCAAAGTTATGGCACCATGTGTAAAAAGTGTTTTCAGCCTGAGATAAGGTCGATTCCGCAACGCCAAAGATAAAAATGTTGATAACTTTGGAAAAACAGATCAGACAGCTTAGATTTGATGTGCAACTACTAGAAAGACCCTTTCTGCTATAGTGGGAGGTGAAAATTTCATTTTCTGAAGCTTCACTGCAAAGTTATGGCACAATGCGTAAAACGCGTTTTCAGCCTGATATAAGGTCGATTCCGCAACGCCAAACATAAAAATTTTGATAACTTTGGAAAAACACATCAGACAGCTTAGATTTGATGTGCAACTACTAGAAATACCCTTTCTGGTATAGTGGGAGGTGAAAATTTCATGTTCTGAAGCTTCCTTGCAAAGTTATGGCACAATGCAGAAAATGCGTTTTCAGCCTGAGATAAGGTTGATTCCGGCAGGCCAAACATAAAAATGTTGACAACTTTGGAAAAACACTTCAGACAGCTTAGATTTGATGTGCAACTACTAGAAGGACCCTTTCTGCTATAGTGGGAGGTTAAAATTTCATGTTCTGATGCCTCCCTGCAAAGTTATGGCACAATGCAGAAAACGCGTTTTCAGCTTGAGATAAGGTGGGTTCCGGAACGCCAAACATAAAAATGTTGATAACTTTCGAAAAACACTTCATACAGCTTAGATTTGATGTGCAACTACTAGAAAGACACTCTCTACTATAGTGGGACGTGAAAATTTCATGTTCTGAAGCTTCCCTGCAAAGTTATGGCACAATGCCAAAAACGCATTTTCAGCCTGAGACAAGGTGGGTTCCGGAACGCCAAACATAAAAATGTTGATAACTTTGGAAAAACACTTCAGACAGCTTAGATTTGATGTGCAACTACAAGAAAGACCCTTTCTGCTATAGTGGGAGGTGAAAATTTCATTTTCTGAAGCTTCCCTGCAAAGTTATGGCACAATGCGTAAAACGTGTTTTCAGCCTGAGATAAGGTCGATTCCGGAACACAAACATAAAAATGTTGATAACTTTGTAAAAAAAATTCAGACATCTTAGATTTGATGTGCAACTACTAGAAAGACCCTTTCTGCTATAGTGGGAGGTTAAAATTTCATTTTCTGAAGCTTCCATGCACAGTTATGGCACAATGCAGACAACGCGTTTTCAGCCTGAGATAAGGTCGATTCTGGAACGCCAAACATAAAAATGTTGATAACTTCCGCAAAACACTTCAGACGGCTTAGATTTGATGTGCAACTACTAGAAAGACCCTTTCTGCTATAGTGGGAGGTGAAAATTTCATTTTCTGAAGCTTCCCTGCAAAGTTATGGCACAATGCAGAAAATGCATTTTCTGCCTGAGATAAGGTCGATTCCGGAACGCCAAACATAAAAATGTTGATAACTTTGTCAAAACAATTCAGACATCTTAGATTTGATGTGCAACTACTAGAAAGACCCTTTCTGCTATAGTGGGAGGTGAAAATTTCATTTTCTGAAGCTTCCCTGCAAAGTTATGGCACCATGTGTAAAACGCGTTTTCAGCCTGAGATAAGGTCGATTCCGCAACGCCAAAGATAAAAATGTTGATAACTTTGGAAAAACACATCAGACAGCTTAGATTTGATGTGCAACTGCTAGAAAGACCCTTTCTGCTATAGTGGGAGGTGAAAATTTCATTTTCTGAAGCTTCACTGCAAAGTTATGGCACAATGCGTAAAACGTGTTTTCAGCCTGAGATAAGGTCGATTCCGGAACCCAAACATAAAAATGTTGATAACTTTGGAAAAACACATCAGACAGCTTAGATTTGATCTGCAACTACTAGAAAGACCCTTTCTGCTATAGTGGGAGGTGAACATTTCATGTTCTGAAACTTCCCTGCAAAGTTATGGCACAATGCAGACAACGCGTTTTCAGCCTGAGATAAGGTCGATTCTGGAACGCCAAACATAAAAATGTTGATAACTTCCGCAAAACACTTCAGACGGCTTAGATTTGATGTGCAACTACTAGAAAGACCCTTTCTGCTATAGTGGGAGGTGAAAATTTCATTTTCTGAAGCTTCCCTGCAAAGTTATGGCACAATGCAGAAAATGCATTTTCTGCCTGAGATAAGGTCGATTCCGGAACGCCAAACATAAAAATGTTGATAACTTTGTCAAAACAATTCAGACATCTTAGATTTGATGTGCAACTACTAGAAAAACCCTTTCTGCTATAGTGGGAGGTTAACATTTCATGTTCGGAAGCTTCCATGCAAAGTTATGGCACAATGCAGACAACACGTTTTCAGCCTGAGATAAGGTCGATTCTGGAACGCCAAACATAAAAATGTTGATAACTTCCGCAAAACACTTCAGACGGCTTAGATTTGATGTGCAACTACCAGAAAGACCCTTTCTGCTGTAGTGGGAGGTGAACATTTCATGTTCTGAAGCTTCCCTGCAAATTTATGGCACAATGCCGAAAACTCGTTTTCAGCCTGAGATAAGGTGGGTTCTGGAACGCCAAACATAAAAATGTTGATAACTTTGGAAAACACTTCAGACAGCTTAGATTTGATGTGCAACTACTAGAAAGACCCTTTCTGCTATAGTGGGAGGTGAAAATTTCATTTTCTGAAGCTTCCCTGCAAAGTTATGGCACAATGCGTAAAACGCGATTTCAGCCTGAGATAAGGTCGATTCCGCAACGCCAAAGGTAAAAATGTTGATAACTTTGGAAAAACACATCAGACAGCTTAGATTTGATGTGCAACTACTAGAAATACCCTTTCTGGTATAGTGGGAGGTGAAAATTTCATGTTCTGACACTTCCTTGCAAAGTTATGGCACAATGCAGAAAATGCGTTTTCAGCCTGAGATAAGGTTGATTCCAGCACGCCAAACATAAAAATGTTGATAACTTTGGAAAAACACTTCAGACAGCTTAGATTTGATGTGCAACTACTAGAAGGACCCTTTCTGCTATTGTGGGAGGTTAAAATTTCATGTTCTGAAGCTTCCCTGCAAAGTTATGGCACAATGCGTAAAACGCGTTTTCAGCCTGAGATAAGGTCGATTCCGCAACGCCAAACATAAAAATGTTGATCACTTTGGAAAAACACATCAGACAGCTTAGATTTGATGTGCAACTACTAGAAATACCCTTTCTGGTATAGTGGGAGGTGAAAATTTCATGTTCTGAAGCTTCCTTGCAAAGTTATGGCACAATGCAGAAAATGCGTTTTCAGCCTGAGATAAGGTTGATTCCGGCAGGCCAAACATAAAAATGTTGATAACTTTGGAAAAACACTTCAGACAGCTTAGATTTGATGTGCAACTACTAGAAAGACACTCTCTACTATAGTGGGACGTGAAAATTTCATGTTCTGAAGCTTCCCTGCAAAGTTATGGCACAATGCCGAAAACGCATTTTCAGCCTGAGATAAGGTGGGTTCCGGAACGCCAAACATAAAAATGTTGATAACTTTGGAAAAACACTTCAGACAGCTTAGATTTGATGTGCAACTACAAGAAAGACCCTTTCTGCTATAGTGGGAGGTGAAAATTTCATTTTCTGAAGCTTCCCTGCAAACTTATGGCACAATGCGTAAAACGTGTTTTCAGCCTGAGATGAGGTCGATTCCGCAACGCCAAACATAAAAATGTTGATAACTTTTGAAAAACACATCAGACAGCTTAGATTTGATGTGCAACTTCTAGAAAGACCCTTTCTGCTATAGTGGGAAGTGAAAATTTCATTTTCTGTAGCTTCCCTGCAAAGTTATGGCACAATGCGTAATACGCGTTTTCAGCCTGAGATAAGGTCGATTCCGGAACGCCAAACATAAAAATGTTGATAACTTTGGAAAAACATTTCAGACAGCTTAGATTTGTTGAGCAACTACTAGAAAGACCCTTACTGCTACAGTGGGAGGTGAAAATTTCATGTTCTGAAGCTTCCCTGCAAAGTTATGCCACAATGCAGGAAACGCGTTTTCAGCCTGAGATAAGGTCGATTCCGGAAGGCCAAACATAAAAATATTGATAATTTTGGAAAAAAACTTCAGACAGCTTAGATTTGATGTGCAAGTAGGAGAAAGACCCTTTCTGCTATAGTGGGGTATGAAAGTTTCATGTTCTGAAGCTTCCCTGCAAAGTTATGGCACAATGCGTAAAACGCGTTTTGAGCCTGAGATAAGGTCGATTCCGGAACGCCAAACATAAAAATGTTGATAACTTTCGAAAAACACTTCAGACAGCTTAGATTTCATTTGCAACTACTAGAAACACACTCTCTACTATAGTGGGACGTGGAAATTTCATGTTCTGAAGCTTCCCTGCAAAGTTATGGCACAATGCCGAAAACGCATTTTCAGCCTGAGATGAGGTGGGTTCCGGAACGCCAAACATAAAAATGTTGATAACTTTGTAAAAACACTTCAGACAGCTTAGATTTGATGTGCAACTACAAGAAAGACCCTTTCTGCTATAGTGGGAGGTGAAAATTTCATTTTCTGAAGCTTCCCTGCAAAGTTATGGCACAATGCAGAAAATGCGTTTTCAGCCTGAGATAAGGTTGATTCCGGCAGGCCAAACATAAAAATGTTGATAACTTTGGAAAAACACTTCAGACAGCTTAGATTTGATGTGCAACTACTAGAAAGACACTCTCTACTATAGTGGGACGTGAAAATTTCATGTTCTGAAGCTTCCCTGCAAAGTTATGGCACAATGCCGAAAACGCATTTTCAGCCTGAGATAAGGTGGGTTCCGGAACGCCAAACATAAAAATGTTGATAACTTTGGAAAAACACTTCAGACAGCTTAGATTTGATGTGCAACTACAAGAAAGACCCTTTCTGCTATAGTGGGAGGTGAAAATTTCATTTTCTGAAGCTTCCCTGCAAACTTATGGCACAATGCGTAAAACGTGTTTTCAGCCTGAGATGAGGTCGATTCCGCAACGCCAAACATAAAAATGTTGATAACTTTTGAAAAACACATCAGACAGCTTAGATTTGATGTGCAACTTCTAGAAAGACCCTTTCTGCTATAGTGGGAAGTGAAAATTTCATTTTCTGTAGCTTCCCTGCAAAGTTATGGCACAATGCGTAATACGCGTTTTCAGCCTGAGATAAGGTCGATTCCGGAACGCCAAACATAAAAATGTTGATAACTTTGGAAAAACATTTCAGACAGCTTAGATTTGTTGAGCAACTACTAGAAAGACCCTTACTGCTACAGTGGGAGGTGAAAATTTCATGTTCTGAAGCTTCCCTGCAAAGTTATGCCACAATGCAGGAAACGCGTTTTCAGCCTGAGATAAGGTCGATTCCGGAAGGCCAAACATAAAAATATTGATAATTTTGGAAAAAAACTTCAGACAGCTTAGATTTGATGTGCAAGTAGGAGAAAGACCCTTTCTGCTATAGTGGGGTATGAAAGTTTCATGTTCTGAAGCTTCCCTGCAAAGTTATGGCACAATGCGTAAAACGCGTTTTGAGCCTGAGATAAGGTCGATTCCGGAACGCCAAACATAAAAATGTTGATAACTTTCGAAAAACACTTCAGACAGCTTAGATTTCATTTGCAACTACTAGAAACACACTCTCTACTATAGTGGGACGTGGAAATTTCATGTTCTGAAGCTTCCCTGCAAAGTTATGGCACAATGCCGAAAACGCATTTTCAGCCTGAGATGAGGTGGGTTCCGGAACGCCAAACATAAAAATGTTGATAACTTTGTAAAAACACTTCAGACAGCTTAGATTTGATGTGCAACTACAAGAAAGACCCTTTCTGCTATAGTGGGAGGTGAAAATTTCATTTTCTGAAGCTTCCCTGCAAAGTTATGGCACAATGCGTAAAACGTGTTTTCAGCCTGAGATAAGGTCGATTCCGGAACGCCAAACATAAAAATGTTGATAACTTTGTCAAAACAATTCAGACATCTTAGATTTGATGTGCAACTACTAGAAAAACCCTTTCTGCTATAGTGGGAGGTTAACATTTCATGTTCGGAAGCTTCCATGCAAAGTTATGGCACAATGCAGACAACACGTTTTCAGCCTGAGATAAGGTCGATTCTGGAACGCCAAACATAAAAATGTTGATAACTTCCGCAAAACACTTCAGACGGCTTAGATTTGATGTGCAACTACCAGAAAGACCCTTTCTGCTGTAGTGGGAGGTGAACATTTCATGTTCTGAAGCTTCCCTGCAAATTTATGGCACAATGCCGAAAACTCGTTTTCAGCCTGAGATAAGGTGGGTTCCGGAACGCCAAACATAAAAATGTTGATAACTTTGGAAAACACTTCAGACAGCTTAGATTTGATGTGCAACTACTAGAAAGACCCTTTCTGCTATAGTGGGAGGTGAAAATTTCATTTTCTGAAGCTTCCCTGCAAAGTTATGGCACAATGCGTAAAACGCGTTTTCAGCCTGAGATAAGGTCGATTCCGCAACGCCAAAGGTAAAAATGTTGATAACTTTGGAAAAACACATCAGACAGCTTAGATTTGATGAGCAACTACTAGAAATACCCTTTCTGGTATAGTGGGAGGTGAAAATTTCATGTTCTGACACTTCCTTGCAAAGTTATGGCACAATGCAGAAAATGCGTTTTCAGCCTGAGATAAGGTTGATTCCGGCACGCCAAACATAAAAATGTTGATAACTTTGGAAAAACACTTCAGACAGCTTAGATTTGATGTGCAACTACTAGAAGGACCCTTTCTGCTATAGTGGGAGGTTAAAATTTCATGTTCTGAAGCTTCCCTGCAAAGTTATGGCACAATGCGTAAAACGCGTTTTCAGCCTGAGATAAGGTCGATTCCGCAACGCCAAACATAAAAATGTTGATCACTTTGGAAAAACACATCAGACAGCTTAGATTTGATGTGCAACTACTAGAAATACCCTTTCTGGTATAGTGGGAGGTGAAAATTTCATGTTCTGAAGCTTCCTTGCAAAGTTATGGCACAATGCAGAAAATGCGTTTTCAGCCTGAGATAAGGTTGATTCCGGCAGGCCAAACATAAAAATGTTGATAACTTTGGAAAAACACTTCAGACAGCTTAGATTTGATGTGCAACTACTAGAAAGACACTCTCTACTATGGTGGGACGTGAAAATTTCATGTTCTGAAGCTTCCCTGCAAAGTTATGGCACAATGCCGAAAACGCATTTTCAGCCTGAGATAAGATGGGTTCCGGAACGCCAAACATAAAAATGTTGATAACTTTGGAAAAACACTTCAGACAGCTTAGATTTGATGTGCAACTACAAGAAAGACCCTTTCTGCTATAGTGGGAGGTGAAAATTTCATTTTCTGAAGCTTCCCTGCAAACTTATGGCACAATGCGTAAAACGTGTTTTCAGCCTGAGATGAGGTCGATTCCGCAACGCCAAACATAAAAATGTTGATAACTTTTGAAAAACACATCAGACAGCTTAGATTTGATGTGCAACTTCTAGAAAGACCCTTTCTGCTATAGTGGGAGGTGAAAATTTCATTTTCTGAAGCTTCCCTGCAAAGTTATGGCACAATGCGTAATACGCGTTTTCAGCCTGAGATAAGGTCGATTCCGGAACGCCAAACATAAAAATGTTGATAACTTTGGAAAAACACATCAGACAGCTTAGATATGATGTGCAACTACTAGTAAGACCCTTTCTGGTATAGTGGGAGGTGAAAATTTCATGTTCTGAAGTTTCCCTGCAAAGTTTTGGCACAATGCAGAAAACGCCTTTTCAGCCTGAGATAAGGTGGGTTCCGGAACACCAAACACAAAAATATTGATGACTTTGGAAAAACACTTCAGACATCTTAGATTTGATGTGCAACTACTAGAAAGACCCTTTCTGCTATAGTGGGAGGTGAACATTTCATGTTCTGTAGCTTCCCAGTAAAGTTATGGCACAATGCAGAAAACGCGTTTTCAGCCTGGGATAAGGTGGGTTCCGGAACGCCAAACATAAAAATGTTGATAACTTTGAAAATCACATCAGACATCTTAGATTTGATGTGCAACTACTAGAAAGACCCTTTCTGCTATAGTGGGAGGTGAACATTTCATGTTCTGAAGCTTCCCAGTAAAGTTATGGCACAATGCAGAAAACGCGTTTTCAGCCTGAGATAAGGTGGGTTCCGGAACGCCAAACATAAAAATGTTGATAACTTTGGAAAATCACATCAGACAGCTTAGATTTGATGTGCAACTACTAGAAAGACCCTTTCTGCTATAGTGGGAGGTGAAAATTTCATGTTCTGAAGTTTCCCTGCAAAGTTATGGCACAATGCAGAAAACGCCTTTTCAGTCTGAGATAAGGTTGATTCCGGAACGCCAAACATAAAAATGTTCATAACTTTGGAAAAACACTTCAGACAGCTAACATTTGATGTGCAACTACTAGAAAGGCCCTTTCTGCTATAGTGGGAGGTGAACATTTCATGTTCTGAATCTTCCCTGCAAAGTTATGGCACAATGCAGAAAACGCGTTTTCAGATTTGAGATAAGGTCGATTCCGGAAGGCCAAACATAAAAATGTTGATAACTTTCGAAAAACACTTCAGACAGCTTAGATTTGATGTGCAACTACTAGAAAGACCCTTTCTGCTATAGTGGGACCGGAAAATTTCATGTTCTGAAGCTTCCCTGCAAAGTTATGTCTCAATGCAGACAACCTATTTTCAGCCTGAGATAAGGTGGGTTCCGGAACACCATACATAAAAATGTTGATAACTTTGGAAAAACATTTCAGACAGCTTAGATTTGTTGAGCAACTACTAGAAAGACCCTTACTGCTACAGTGGGAGGTGAAAATTTCATGTTCTGAAGCTTCCCTGCAAAGTTATGCCACAATGCAGGAAACGCGTTTTCAGCCTGAGATAAGGTCGATTCCGGAAGGCCAAACATAAAAATATTGATAATTTTGGAAAAAAACTTCAGACAGCTTAGATTTGATGTGCAAGTAGGAGAAAGACCCTTTCTGCTATAGTGGGGTATGAAAGTTTCATGTTCTGAAGCTTCCCTGCAAAGTTATGGCACAATGCGTAAAACGCGTTTTGAGCCTGAGATAAGGTCGATTCCGGAACGCCAAACATAAAAATGTTGATAACTTTCGAAAAACACTTCAGACAGCTTAGATTTCATGTGCAACTACTAGAAACACACTCTCTACTATAGTGGGACGTGGAAATTTCATGTTCTGAAGCTTCCCTGCAAAGTTATGGCACAATGCCGAAAACGCATTTTCAGCCTGAGATGAGGTGGGTTCCGGAACGCCAAACATAAAAATGTTGATAACTTTGTAAAAACACTTCAGACAGCTTAGATTTGATGTGCAACTACAAGAAAGACCCTTTCTGCTATAGTGGGAGGTGAAAATTTCATTTTCTGAAGCTTCCCTGCAAAGTTATGGCACAATGCGTAAAACGTGTTTTCAGCCTGAGATAAGGTCGATTCCGGAACGCCAAACATAAAAATGTTGATAACTTTGTCAAAACAATTCAGACATCTTAGATTTGATGTGCAACTACTAGAAAAACCCTTTCTGCTATGGTGGGAGGTTAACATTTCATGTTCGGAAGCTTCCATGCAAAGTTATGGCACAATGCAGACAACACGTTTTCAGCCTGAGATAAGGTCGATTCTGGAACGCCAAACATAAAAATGTTGATAACTTCCGCAAAACACTTCAGACGGCTTAGATTTGATGTGCAACTACCAGAAAGACCCTTTCTGCTGTAGTGGGAGGTGAACATTTCATGTTCTGAAGCTTCCCTGCAAATTTATGGCACAATGCCGAAAACTCGTTTTCAGCCTGAGATAAGGTGGGTTCCGGAACGCCAAACATAAAAATGTTGATAACTTTGGAAAACACTTCAGACAGCTTAGATTTGATGTGCAACTACTAGAAAGACCCTTTCTGCTATAGTGGGAGGTGAAAATTTCATTTTCTGAAGCTTCCCTGCAAAGTTATGGCACAATGCGTAAAACGCGTTTTCAGCCTGAGATAAGGTCGATTCCGCAACGCCAAAGGTAAAAATGTTGATAACTTTGGAAAAAAACATCTCACAGCTTAGATTTGATGTGCAACTACTAGAAATACCCTTTCTGGTATAGTGGGAGGTGAAAATTTCATGTTCTGACACTTCCTTGCAAAGTTATGGCACAATGCAGAAAATGCGTTTTCAGCCTGAGATAAGGTTGATTCCGGCACGCCAAACATAAAAATGTTGATAACTTTGGAAAAACACTTCAGACAGCTTAGATTTGATGTGCAACTACTAGAAGGACCCTTTCTGCTATAGTGGGAGGTTAAAATTTCATGTTCTGAAGCTTCCCTGCAAAGTTATGGCACAATGCGTAAAACGCGTTTTCAGCCTGAGATAAGGTCGATTCCGCAACGCCAAACATAAAAATGTTGATCACTTTGGAAAAACACATCAGACAGCTTAGATTTGATGTGCAACTACTAGAAATACCCTTTCTGGTATAGTGGGAGGTGAAAATTTCATGTTCTGAAGCTTCCTTGCAAAGTTATGGCACAATGCAGAAAATGCGTTTTCAGCCTGAGATAAGGTTGATTCCGGCAGGCCAAACATAAAAATGTTGATAACTTTGGAAAAACACTTCAGACAGCTTAGATTTGATGTGCAACTACTAGAAAGACACTCTCTACTATAGTGGGACGTGAAAATTTCATGTTCTGAAGCTTCCCTGCAAAGTTATGGCACAATGCCGAAAACGCATTTTCAGCCTGAGATAAGGTGGGTTCCGGAACGCCAAACATAAAAATGTTGATAACTTTGGAAAAACACTTCAGACAGCTTAGATTTGATGTGCAACTACAAGAAAGACCCTTTCTGCTATAGTGGGAGGTGAAAATTTCATTTTCTGAAGCTTCCCTGCAAACTTATGGCACAATGCGTAAAACGTGTTTTCAGCCTGAGATGAGGTCGATTCCGCAACGCCAAACATAAAAATGTTGATAACTTTTGAAAAACACATCAGACAGCTTAGATTTGATGTGCAACTTCTAGAAAGACCCTTTCTGCTATAGTGGGAGGTGAAAATTTCATTTTCTGAAGCTTCCCTGCAAAGTTATGGCACAATGCGTAATACGCGTTTTCAGCCTGAGATAAGGTCGATTCCGGAACGCCAAACATAAAAATGTTGATAACTTTGGAAAAACACATCAGACAGCTTAGATATGATGTGCAACTACTAGTAAGACCCTTTCTGGTATAGTGGGAGGTGAAAATTTCATGTTCTGAAGTTTCCCTGCAAAGTTGTGGCACAATGCAGAAAACGCCTTTTCAGCCTGAGATAAGGTGGGTTCCGGAACACCAAACACAAAAATATTGATGACTTTGGAAAAACACTTCAGACATCTTAGATTTGATGTGCAACTACTAGAAAGACCCTTTCTGCTATAGTGGGAGGTGAACATTTCATGTTCTGAAGCTTCCCAGTAAAGTTATGGCACAATGCAGAAAACGCGTTTTCAGCCTGGGATAAGGTGGGTTCCGGAACGCCAAACATAAAAATGTTGATAACTTTGGAAAATCACATCAGACAGCTTAGATTTGATGTGCAACTACTAGAAAGACCCTTTCTGCTATAGTGGGAGGTGAAAATTTCATGTTCTGAAGTTTCCCTGCAAAGTTATGGCACAATGCAGAAAACGCCTTTTCAGTCTGAGATAAGGTTGATTCCGGAACGCCAAACATAAAAATGTTCATAACTTTGGAAAAACACTTCAGACAGCTAACATTTGATGTGTAACTACTAGAAAGACCCTTTCTGCTATAGTGGGAGGTGAACATTTCATGTTCTGAATCTTCCCTGCAAAGTTATGGCACGATGCAGAAAACGCGTTTTCAGATTGAGATAAGGTCGATTCCGGAAGGCCAAACATAAAAATGTTGATAACTTTCGAAAAACACTTCAGACAGCTTAGATTTGATGTGCAACTACTAGAAAGACCCTTTCTGCTATAGTGGGACCGGAAAATTTCATGTTCTGAAGCTTCCCTGCAAAGTTATGTCTCAATGCAGACAACCTATTTTCAGCCTGAGATAAGGTGGGTTCCGGAACACCATACATAAAAATGTTGATAACTTTGGAAAAACATTTCAGACAGCTTAGATTTGTTGAGCAACTACTAGAAAGACCCTTACTGCTACAGTGGGAGGTGAAAATTTCATGTTCTGAAGCTTCCCTGCAAAGTTATGCCACAATGCAGGAAACGCGTTTTCAGCCTGAGATAAGGTCGATTCCGGAAGGCCAAACATAAAAATATTGATAATTTTGGAAAAAAACTTCAGACAGCTTAGATTTGATGTGCAAGTAGGAGAAAGACCCTTTCTGCTATAGTGGGGTATGAAAGTTTCATGTTCTGAAGCTTCCCTGCAAAGTTATGGCACAATGCGTAAAACGCGTTTTGAGCCTGAGATAAGGTCGATTCCGGAACGCCAAACATAAAAATGTTGATAACTTTCGAAAAACACTTCAGACAGCTTAGATTTTATGTGCAACTACTAGAAACACACTCTCTACTATAGTGGGACGTGGAAATTTCATGTTCTGAAGCTTCCCTGCAAAGTTATGGCACAATGCCGAAAACGCATTTTCAGCCTGAGATGAGGTGGGTTCCGGAACGCCAAACATAAAAATGTTGATAACTTTGTAAAAACACTTCAGACAGCTTAGATTTGATGTGCAACTACAAGAAAGTCCCTTTCTGCTATAGTGGGAGGTGAAAATTTCATTTTCTGAAGCTTCCCTGCAAAGTTATGGCACAATGCGTAAAACGTGTTTTCAGCCTGAGATAAGGTCGATTCCGGAACGCCAAACATAAAAATGTTGATAACTTTGTCAAAACAATTCAGACATCTTAGATTTGATGTGCAACTACTAGAAAAAACCTTTCTGCTATAGTGGGAGGTTAAAATTTCATGTTCGGAAGCTTCCATGCAAAGTTATGGCACAATGCAGACAACACGTTTTCAGCCTGAGATAAGGTCGATTCTGGAACGCCAAACATAAAAATGTTGATAACTTCCGCAAAACACTTCAGACGGCTTAGATTTGATGTGCAACTACTAGAAAGACCCTTTCTGCTATAGTGGGAGGTGAAAATTTCATTTTCTGAAGCTTCCCTGCAAAGTTATGGCACAATGCGTAAAACGCGTTTTCAGCCTGAGATAAGGTCGATTCCGCAACGCCAAAGGTAAAAATGTTGATAACTTAGAAAAAACACATCAGACAGCTTAGATTTGATGTGCAACTACTAGAAATACCCTTTCTGGTATAGTGGGAGGTGAAAATTTCATGTTCTGACACTTCCTTGCAAAGTTATGGCACAATGCAGAAAATGCGTTTTCAGCCTGAGATAAGGTTGATTCCGGCACGCCAAACATAAAAATGTTGATAACTTTGGAAAAACACTTCAGACAGCTTAGATTTGATGTGCAACTACTAGAAGGACCCTTTCTGCTATAGTGGGAGGTTAAAATTTCATGTTCTGAAGCTTCCCTGCAAAGTTATGGCACAATGCGTAAAACGCGTTTTCAGCCTGAGATAAGGTCGATTCCGCAACGCCAAACATAAAAATGTTGATCACTTTGGAAAAACACATCAGACAGCTTAGATTTGATGTGCAACTACTTGAAATACCCTTTCTGGTATAGTGGGAGGTGAAAATTTCATGTTCTGAAGCTTCCTTGCAAAGTTATGGCACAATGCAGAAAATGCGTTTTCAGCCTGAGATAAGGTTGATTCCGGCAGGCCAAACATAAAAATGTTGATAACTTTGGAAAAACACTTCAGACAGCTTAGATTTGATGTGCAACTACGAGAAGGACCCTTTCTGCTATAGTGGGAGGTTAAAATTTCATGTTCTGAAGCCTACCTGCAAAGTTATGGCACAATGCAGAAAACGCGTTTTCAGCTTGAGATGAGGTGGGTTCCGGAACGCCAAACATAAAAATGTCGATAACTTTCGAAAAACACTTCAGACAGCTTAGATTTGATGTGCAACTACTAGAAAGACACTCTCTACTATAGTGGGACGTGAAAATTTCATGTTCTGAAGCTTCCCTGCAAAGTTATGGCACAATGCCGAAAACGCATTTTCAGCCTGAGATAAGGTGGGTTCCGGAACGCCAAACATAAAAATGTTGATAACTTTGGAAAAACACTTCAGACAGCTTAGATTTGATGTGCAACTATAAGAAAGACCCTTTCTGCTATAGTGGGAGGTGAAAATTTCATTTTCTGAAGCTTCCCTGCAAACTTATGGCACAATGCGTAAAACGTGTTTTCAGCCTGAGATAAGGTCGATTCCGGAACGCCAAACATAAAAATGTTGATAACTTTGTCAAAACAATTCAGACATCTTAGATTTGATGTGCAACTACTAGAAAAAACCTTTCTGCTATAGTGGGAGGTTAAAATTTCATGTTCGGAAGCTTCCATGCAAAGTTATGGCACAATGCAGACAACACGTTTTCAGCCTGAGATAAGGTCGATTCTGGAACGCCAAACATAAAAATGTTGATAACTTCCGCAAAACACTTCAGACGGCTTAGATTTGATGTGCAACTACTAGAAAGACCCTTTCTGCTATAGTGGGAGGTGAAAATTTCATTTTCTGAAGCTTCCCTGCAAAGTTATGGCACAATGCGTAAAACGCGTTTTCAGCCTGAGATAAGGTCGATTCCGCAACGCCAAAGGTAAAAATGTTGATAACTTAGAAAAAACACATCAGACAGCTTAGATTTGATGTGCAACTACTAGAAATACCCTTTCTGGTATAGTGGGAGGTGAAAATTTCATGTTCTGACACTTCCTTGCAAAGTTATGGCACAATGCAGAAAATGCGTTTTCAGCCTGAGATAAGGTTGATTCCGGCACGCCAAACATAAAAATGTTGATAACTTTGGAAAAACACTTCAGACAGCTTAGATTTGATGTGCAACTACTAGAAGGACCCTTTCTGCTATAGTGGGAGGTTAAAATTTCATGTTCTGAAGCTTCCCTGCAAAGTTATGGCACAATGCGTAAAACGCGTTTTCAGCCTGAGATAAGGTCGATTCCGCAACGCCAAACATAAAAATGTTGATCACTTTGGAAAAACACATCAGACAGCTTAGATTTGATGTGCAACTACTTGAAATACCCTTTCTGGTATAGTGGGAGGTGAAAATTTCATGTTCTGAAGCTTCCTTGCAAAGTTATGGCACAATGCAGAAAATGCGTTTTCAGCCTGAGATAAGGTTGATTCCGGCAGGCCAAACATAAAAATGTTGATAACTTTGGAAAAACACTTCAGACAGCTTAGATTTGATGTGCAACTACGAGAAGGACCCTTTCTGCTATAGTGGGAGGTTAAAATTTCATGTTCTGAAGCCTACCTGCAAAGTTATGGCACAATGCAGAAAACGCGTTTTCAGCTTGAGATGAGGTGGGTTCCGGAACGCCAAACATAAAAATGTCGATAACTTTCGAAAAACACTTCAGACAGCTTAGATTTGATGTGCAACTACTAGAAAGACACTCTCTACTATAGTGGGACGTGAAAATTTCATGTTCTGAAGCTTCCCTGCAAAGTTATGGCACAATGCCGAAAACGCATTTTCAGCCTGAGATAAGGTGGGTTCCGGAACGCCAAACATAAAAATGTTGATAACTTTGGAAAAACACTTCAGACAGCTTAGATTTGATGTGCAACTACTAGAAAGACCCTTTCTGCTATAGTGGGAGGTGAACATTTCATGTTCTGAAGCTTCCCAGTAAAGTTATGGCACAATGCCGAAAACGCATTTTCAGCCTGAGATAAGGTGGGTTCCGGAACGCCAAACACAAAAATATTGATGACTTTGGAAAAACACTTCAGACATCTTAGATTTGATGTGCAACTACTAGAAAGACCCTTTCTGCTATAGTGGGAGGTGAACATTTCATGTTCTGAAGCTTCCCAGTAAAGTTATGGCACAATGCAGAAAACGCGTTTTCAGCCTGAGATAAGGTGGGTTCCGGAACGCCAAACATAAAAATGTTGATAACTTTTGAAAAACACTTCAGACAGCTTAGATTTGATGTGCAACTTCTAGAAAGACCCTTTCTGCTATAGTGGGAGGTGAAAATTTCATTTTCTGAAGCTTCCCTGCAAAGTTATGGCACAATTCGTAATACGCGTTTTCAGCCTGAGATAAGGTCGATTCCGGAACGCCAAACATAAAAATGATGATAACTTTGGAAAATCACATCAGACAGCTTAGATTTGATGTGCAACGACTAGAAAGACCCTTTCTGCTATAGTGGGAGGTGAAAATTTCATGTTCTGAAGTTTCCCTGCAAAGTTATGGCACAATGCAGAAAACGCCTTTTCAGTCTGAGATAAGGTTGATTCCGGAACGCCAAACATAAAAATGTTCATAACTTTGGAAAAACACTTCAGACAGCTAACATTTGATGTGCAACTACTAGAAAGACCCTTTCTGCTATAGTGGGAGGTGAACATTTCATGTTCTGAATCTTCCCTGCAAAGTTATGGCACAATGCAGAAAACGCGTTTTCAGATTGAGATAAGGTCGATTCCGGAAGGCCAAACATAAAAATGTTGATAACTTTCGAAAAACACTTCAGACAGCTTAGATTTGATGTGCAACTACTAGAAAGACCCTTTCTGCTATAGTGGGACCGGAAAATTTCATGTTCTGAAGCTTCCCTGCAAAGTTATGTCTCAATGCAGACAACCTATTTTCAGCCTGAGATAAGGTGGGTTCCGGAACACCATACATAAAAATGTTGATAACTTTGGAAAAACATTTCAGACAGCATAGATTTGTTGAGCAACTACTAGAAAGACCCTTACTGCAACAGTGGGAGGTGAAAATTTCATGTTCTGAAGTTTCCCTGCAAAGTTATGGCACAATGCAGAAAACGCCTTTTCAGTCTGAGATAAGGTTGATTCCGGAACGCCAAACATAAAAATGTTCATAACTTTGGAAAAACACTTCAGACAGCTAACATTTGATGTGCAACTACTAGAAAGACCCTTTCTGCTATAGTGGGAGGTGAACATTTCATGTTCTGAATCTTCCCTGCAAAGTTATGGCACAATGCAGAAAACGCGTTTTCAGATTGAGATAAGGTCGATTCCGGAAGGCCAAACATAAAAATGTTGATAACTTTCGAAAAACACTTCAGACAGCTTAGATTTGATGTGCAACTACTAGAAAGACCCTTTCTGCTATAGTGGGACCGGAAAATTTCATGTTCTGAAGCTTCCCTGCAAAGTTATGTCTCAATGCAGACAACCTATTTTCAGCCTGAGACAAGGTGGGTTCCGGAACACCATACATAAAAATGTTGATAACTTTGGAAAAACATTTCAGACAGCATAGATTTGTTGAGCAACTACTAGAAAGACCCTTACTGCAACAGTGGGAGGTGAAAATTTCATGTTCTGAAGCTTCCCTGCAAAGTTATGCCACAATGCAGGAAACGCGTTTTCAGCCTGAGATAAGGTCGATTCCGGAAGGCCAAACATAAAAATATTGATAACTTTGGAAAAACACTTCAGACAGCTTAGATTTGATGTGCAAGTAGGAGAAAGACCCTTTCTGCTATAGTGGGGTATGAAAATTTCATGTTCTGAAGCTTCCCTGCAAAGTTATGGCACAATGCGTAAAACGCGTTTTGAGCCTGAGATAAGGTCGATTCCGGAACGCCAAACATAAAATTGTTGATAACTTTGGAAAAACATTTCAAACAGCTTAGATTTGATGTGCAACTTCTAGAAAGACCCTTTCTGCTATATTGGGAGGTGAACATTTCATGTTCTGAAGCTTCCCAGCAAAGTTATGGCACAATGCAGAAAACGCGTTTTCAGCCTGAGATAAGGTGGGTTCCGGAACGCCAAACATAAAAATGTTGATAACTTTTGAAAAACACTTCAGACAGCTTAGATATGATGTGCAACTACTAGAAAGACCCTTTCTGGTATAGTGGGAGGTGAAAATTTCATGTTCTGAAGCTTCCCAGCAAAGTTATGGCACAATGCGTAATACGCGTTTTCAGCCTGAGATAAGGTCGATTCCGGAACGCCAAACATAAAAATGTTGATAACTTTGGAAAAACACATCAGACAGCTTAGATATGATGTGCAACTACTAGAAAGACCCTTTCTGGTATAGTGGGAGGTGAAAATTTCATGTTCTGAAGTTTCCCTGCAAAGTTATGGCACAATGCAGAAAACGCCTTTTCAGCCTGAGATAAGATGGGTTCCGGAACGCCAAACACAAAAATGTTGATGACTTTGGAAAAACACTTCAGACATCTTAGATTTGATGTGCAACTACTAGAAAGACCCTTTCTGCTATAGTGGGAGGTGAACATTTCATGTTCTGAAGCTTCCCAGCAAAGTTATGGCACAATGCAGAAAACGCGTTTTCAGCCTGAGATAAGGTGGGTTCCGGAACGCCAAACATAAAAATGTTGATAACTTTTGAAAAACACTTCAGACAGCTTAGATATGATGTGCAACTTCTAGAAAGACCCTTTCTGCTATAGTGGGAGGTGAAAATTTCATTTTCTGATGCTTCCCTGCAAAGTTATGGCACAATGCGTAATACGCGTTTTCAGCCTGAGATAAGGTCGATTCCGGAACGCCAAACATAAAAATGATGATAACTTTGGAAAAACACATCAGACAGCTTAGATTTGATGTGCAACTACTAGAAAGACCCTTTCTGCTATAGTGGGAGGTGAAAATTTCATGTTTGTAGTTTCCCTGCAAAGTTATGGCACAATGCAGAAAACGCCTTTTCAGTCTAAGATAAGGTTGATTCCGGAACGCCAAACATAAAAATGTTCATAACTTTGGAAAAACACTTCAGACAGCTAACATTTGATGTGCAACTACTAGAAAGACCCTTTCTGCTATAGTGGGAGGTGAACATTTCATGTTCTGAAGCTTCCCTGCAAAGTTATGGCACAATGCGTAAAACGCGTTTTGAGCCTGAGATAAGGTCGATTCCGGAACGCCAAACATAAAATTGTTGATAACTTTGGAAAAACACTTCAAACAGCTTAGATTTTATGTGAAACTACTAGAAAGACCCTTTCTGCTATAGTGGGAGGTGTAAATTTCATGTCCTGAAGCTTCCCTGCAAAGTTTTGGCACAATCCAGAAAACGCGTGTTCAGCCTGAGATAAGGTGGGTTCCGGAACGCCAAACATAAAAATGTTGATAACTTTGGAAAAACATTTCAAACAGCTTAGATTTGATGTGCAACTTCTAGAAAGACCCTTTCTGCTATAGTGGGAGGTGAACATTTCATGTTCTGAAGCTTCCCAGCAAAGTTATGGCACAATGCAGAAAACGCGTTTTCAGCCTGAGATAAGGTGGGTTCCGGAACGCCAAACATAAAAATGTTGATAACTTTTGAAAAACACTTCAGACAGCTTAGATTTGATGTGCAACTTCTAGAAAGACCCTTTCTGCTATAGTGGGAGGTGAAAATTTCGTTTTCTGAAGCTTCCCTGCAAAGTTATGGCACAATGCGTAATACGCGTTTTCAGCCTGAGATAAGTTCGATTCCGGAACGCCAAACATAAAAATGTTGATAACTTTGGAAAAACACATCAGACAGCTTAAATTTGATGTGCAACTACTAGAAAGACCCTTTCTGGTATAGTGGGAGGTGAAAATTTCATGTTCTGAATTTTCCCTGCAAAGTTATTTCACAATGCAGAAAACGCATTTTCAACCTGAGATAAGGTGGGTTCCGGAACGCCAAACGTAAAAATGTTGATGACTTTGGAAAAGCATTTCAGACAGTTTAGATTTGTTGAGCAACTACTAGAAAGACCCTTACTGCTACAGTGGGAGGTGAAAATTTCATCTTCTGAAGCTTCCCTGCAAAGTTATGCCACAATGCAGGAAACGCGTTTTCAGCCTGAGATAAGGTTGATTCCGGAAGGCCAAACATAAAAATATTGATAACTTTGGAAAAACACTTCAGACAGCTTAGATTTGATGTGCAAGTAGGAGAAAGACCCTTTCTGCTATAGTGGGGTATGAAAATTTCATGTTCTGAAGCTTCCCTGCAAAGTTATGGCACAATGCGTAAAACGCGTTTTGAGCCTGAGATAAGGTCGATTCCGGAACGCCAAACATAAAATTGTTGATAACTTTGGAAAAACATTTCAGACAGTTAGATTTGATGTGCAACTTCTAGAAAGACCCTTTTTGCTATAGTGGGAGGTTAAAATTTCATGTTCTGAAGCCTCCCTGCAAAGTTATGGCACAATGCAGAAAACGCGTTTTCAGCTTGAGATAAGGTGGGTTCCGGAACGCCAAACATAAAAATGTTGATAACTTTGGAAAAACACTTCAGACAGCTTAGATTTGATGTGCAACTACTAGAAGGACCCTTTCTGCTATAGTGGGAGGTTAAAATTTCATGTTCTGAAGCCTCCCTGCAAAGTTATGGCACAATGCAGAAAACGCGTTTTCAGCTTGAGATAAGGTGGGTTCCGGAACGCCAAACATAAAAATGTTGATAACTTTCGAAAAACACTTCAGACAGCTTAGATTTTATGTGCAACTACTAGAAAGACACTCTCTACTATAGTGGGACGTGAAAATTTCATGTTCTGAAGCTTCCCTGCAAAGTTATGGCACAATGCCGAAAACGCATTTTCAGCCTGAGATAAGGTGGGTTCCGGAACGCCAAACATAAAAATGTTGATAACTTTGGAAAAACACTTCAGACAGCTTAGATTTGATGTGCAACTACTAGAAGGACCCTTTCTGCTATAGTGGGAGGTTAAAATTTCATGTTCTGAAGCCTCCCTGCAAAGTTATGGCACAATGCAGAAAACGCGTTTTCAGCTTGAGATAAGGTGGGTTCCGGAACGCCAAACATAAAAATGTTGATAACTTTCGAAAAACACTTCAGACAGCTTAGATTTTATGTGCAACTACTAGAAAGACACTCTCTACTATAGTGGGACGTGAAAATTTCATGTTCTGAAGCTTCCCTGCAAAGTTATGGCACAATGCCGAAAACGCATTTTCAGCCTGAGATAAGGTGGGTTCCGGAACGCCAAACATAAAAATGTTGATAACTTTTGAAAAACACTTCAGACAGCTTAGATTTGATGTGCAACTTCTAGAAAGACCCTTTCTGAGATAGTGGGAGGTGAAAATTTCATGTTCTGAAGCTTCCCTGCAAAGTTATGGCACAATGCAGACAATGCGTTTTCAGCCTGAGATAAGGTTGATTCCGGCAGGCCAAACATAAAAATGTTGATCACTTTGGAAAAACACATCAGACAGCTTAGATTTGATGTGCAACTACTAGAAATACCCTTTCTGGTATAGTGGGAGGTGAAAATTTCATGTTCTGAAGCCTCCCTGCAAAGTTATGGCACAATGCAGAAAACGCGTTTTCAGCTTGAGATAAGGTGGGTTCCGGAACGCCAAACATAAAAATGTTCATAACTTTCGAAAAACACTTCAGACAGCTTAGCTTTTATGTGCAACTACTAGAAAGACACTCTCTACTATAGTGGGACGTGAAAATTTCATGTTCTGAAGCTTCCCTGCAAAGTTATGGCACAATGCCGAAAACGCATTTTCAGCCTGAGATAAGGTGGGTTCCGGAACGCCAAACATAAAAATGTTGATAACTTTGGAAAAACACTTCAGACAGCTTAGATTTGATGTGCAACTACAAGAAAGACCCTTTCTGCTATAGTTGGAGGTGAAAATTTCATTTTCTGAAGCTTCCCTGCAAAGTTATGGCACAATGCGTAAAACGTGTTTTCAGCCTGAGATAAGGTCGATTCCGGAACGCCAAACATAAAAATGTTGATAACTTTGTCAAAACAATTCAGACATCTTAGATTTGATGTGCAACTACTAGAAAGACCCTTTCTGCTATAGTGGGAGGTTAAAATTTCATGTTCGGAAGCTTCCATGCAAAGTTATGGCACAATGTAGACAATGCGTTTTCAGCCTGAGATAAGGTCGATTCCGGAACGCCAAACATAAAAATGTTGATAACTTCCGCAAAACACTTCAGACAGCTTAGATTTGATGTGCAACTACCAGAAAGACCCTTTCTGCTATAGTGGGAGGTGAAAATTTCATTTTCTGAAGCTTCCCTGCAAAGTTATGGCACAATGCGTAAAACGCGTTTTCAGCCTGAGATAAGGTCGATTCCGCAACGCCAAACATAAAAATGTTGATAACTTTGGAAAAACACATCAGACAGCTTAGATTTGATGTGCAACTACTAGAAATACCCTTTCTGGTATAGTGGGAGGTGAAAATTTCATGTTCTGACACTTCCTTGCAAAGTTATGGCACAATGCAGAAAATGCGTTTTCAGCCTGAGATAAGGTTGATTCCGGCACGCCAAACATAAAAATGTTGATAACTTTGGAAAAACACTTCAGACAGCTTAGATTTGATGTGCAACTACTAGAAGGACCCTTTCTGCTATAGTGGGAGGTTAAAATTTCATGTTCTGAAGCTTCCCTGCAAAGTTATGGCACAATGCGTAAAACGCGTTTTCAGCCTGAGATAAGGTCGATTCCGCAACGCCAAACATAAAAATGTTGATCACTTTCGAAAAACACATCAGACAGCTTAGATTTGATGTGCAACTACTAGAAATACCCTTTCTGGTATAGTGGGAGGTGAAAATTTCATGTTCTGAAGCTTCCTTGCAAAGTTATGGCACAATGCAGAAAATGCGTTTTCAGCTTGAGATAAGGTTGATTCCGGCAGGCCAAACATAAAAATGTTGATAACTTTGGAAAAACACTTCAGACAGCTTAGATTTGATGTGCAACTACTAGAAGGACCCTTTCTGCTATAGTGGGAGGTTAAAATTTCATGTTCTGAAGCCTACCTGCAAAGTTATGGCACAATGCAGAAAACGCGTTTTCAGCTTGAGATGAGGTGGGTTCCGGAACGCCAAACATAAAAATGTTGATAACTTTCGAAAAACACTTCAGACAGCTTAGATTTGATGTGCAACTACTAGAAAGACACTCTCTACTATAGTGGGACGTGAAAATTTCATGTTCTGAAGCTTCCCTGCAAAGTTATGGCACAATGCCGAAAACGCATTTTCAGCCTGAGACAAGGTGGGTTCCGGAACGCCAAACATAAAAATGTTGATAACTTTGGAAAAACACTTCAGACAGCTTAGATTTGATGTGCAACTACAAGAAAGACCCTTTCTGCTATAGTGGGAGGTGAAAATTTCATTTTCTGAAGCTTCCCTGCAAACTTATGGCACAATGCGTAAAACGTGTTTTCAGCCTGAGATGAGGTCGATTCCGCAACGCCAAACATAAAAATGTTGATAACTTTGGAAAAACACATCAGACAGCTTAGATTTGATGTGCAACTTCTAGAAAGACAATTTCTGCTATAGTGGGAGGTGAAAATTTCATTTTCTGAAGCTTCCCTGCAAAGGTATGGCACAATGCGTAAAACGCGTTTTCAGCCTGAGATAAGGTCGATTCCGGAACGCCAAACATAAAAATGTTGATAACTTTGGAAAAACACATCAGACAGCTTAGATTTGATGAGCAACTTCTAGAAAGACCCTTTCTGGTATAGTGGGAGGTGAAAATTTCATGTTCTGAAGTTTCCCTGCAAAGTTATGGCACAATGCAGAAAACGCCTTTTCAGCCTGAGATAAGGTGGGTTACGGAACGCCAAACACAAAAATGTTGATGACTTTGGAAAAACACTTCAGACATCTTAGATTTGATGTGCAACTACTAGAAAGACCCTTTCTGCTATAGTGGGAGGTGAACATTTCATGTTCTGAAGCTTCCCAGCAAAGTTATGGCACAATGCAGAAAACGCGTTTTCAGCCTGAGATAAGGTGGGTTCCGGAACGCCAAACATAAAAATGTTGATAACTTTTGAAAAACACTTTAGACAGCTTAGATTTGATGTGCAACTTCTAGAAAGACCCTTTCTGCTATAGTGGGAGGTGAAAATTTCATTTTCTGTAGCTTCCCTGCAAAGTTATGGCACCATGCGTAATACCCGTTTTCAGCCTGAGATAAGGTCGATTCCGGAACGCCAAACATAAAAATGATGATAACTTTGGAAAAACACATCAGACAGCTTAGATTTGATGTGCAACTACTAGAAAGACCCTTTCTGCTATAGTGGGAGGTGAAAATTTCATGTTCTGAAGTTTCCCTGCAAAGTTATGGCACAATGCAGAAAACGCCTTTTCAGTCTGAGATAAGGTTGATTCCGGAACGCCAAACATAAAAATGTTCATAACTTTGGAAAAACATTTCAGACAGCTTAGATTTGTTGAGCAACTACTAGAAAGACCCTTACTGCTACAGTGGGAGGTGAAAATTTCATGTTCTGAAGCTTCCCTGCAAAGTTATGCCACAATGCAGGAAACGCGTTTTCAGCCTGAGATAACGTCGATTCCGGAAGGCCAAACATAAAAATATTGATAACTTTGGAAAAACACTTCAGACAGCTTAGATTTGATGTGCAAGTAGGAGAAAGACCCTTTCTGCTATAGTGGGGTATAAAAATTTCATGTTCTGAAGCTTCCCTGCAAAGTTATGGCACAATGCGTAAAACGCGTTTTGAGCCTGAGATAAGGTCGATTCCGGAACGCCAAACATAAAATTGTTGATAACTTTGGAAAAACACTTCAAACAGCTTAGATTTGTTGTGAAACTACTAGAAAGACCCTTTCTGCTATAGTGGGAGGTGTAAATTTCATGTCCTGAAGCTTCCCAGCAAAGTTTTGGCACAATGCAGAAAACGCGTGTTCAGCCTGAGATAAGGTGGGTTCCGGAACGCCAAACATAAAAATGTTGATAACTTTGGAAAAACATTTCAAACAGCTTAGATAAGATGTGCAACTTCTAGAAAGACCCTTTCTGCTATAGTGGGAGGTGAACATTTCATGTTCTGAAGCTTCCCAGCAAAGTTATGGCACAATGCAGAAAACGCGTTTTCAGCCTGAGATAAGGTGGGTTCCGGAACGCCAAACATAAAAATGTTGATAACTTTGGAAAAACCCATCAGACAGCTTAGATTTGATGTGCAACTTCTAGAAAGACCCTTTCTGCTATAGTGGGAGGTGAAGATTTCATTTTCTGAAGCTTCCCTGCAAAGTTATGGCACAATGCGTAATACGCGTTTTCAGCCTGAGATAAGGTCGATTCCGGAACGCCAAACATAAAAATGATGATAACTTTGGAAAAACACATCAGACAGCTTAGATTTGATGTGCAACTACTAGAAAGACCCTTTCTGGTATAGTGGGAGGTGAAAATTTCATGTTCTGAAGCTTCCCTGCAAAGTTATGCCACAATGCGTAAAACGCGTTTTGAGCCTGAGATAAGGTCGATTCCGGAACGCCAAACATAAAATTGTTGATAACTTTGGAAAAACATTTCAGACAGTTAGATTTGATGTGCAACTTCTAGAAAGACCCTTTCTGCTATAGTGGGAGGTGTAAATTTCATGTCCTGAAGCTTCCCTGCAAAGTTTTGGCAC
Organism: Synchiropus splendidus; assembly: GCF_027744825.2. NCBI lineage: Eukaryota > Metazoa > Chordata > Actinopteri > Syngnathiformes > Callionymidae > Synchiropus > Synchiropus splendidus. The sequence goes on from NC_071343.1 coordinate 25,436,527, forward strand.
AATGCAGAAAACGCGTGTTCAGCCTGAGATAAGGTGGGTTCCGGAACGCCATACATAAAAACGTTTATAACTTTGGAAAAACATTTCAGACGGCTTAGATTTGATGTGCAACTTCTAGAAAGACCCTTTCTGCCATCGTGGGAGGTGAAAATTTCATGTTCTGAAGCTTCCCTGAAAAGTTATGGCACAATGTAGAAAACGCGTTTTCAGCTTGAGATAAGGTGGGTTTCCGGCAGGCCAAACATAAAAATGTTGATAACTTTGGAAAAACACTTCAGACAGCTTAGATTTGATGTGCAACTACTAGAAGGACCCTTTCTGCTACAGTGGGAGGTTAAAATTTCATGTTCTGAAGCCTCCCTGCAAAGTTATGGCACAATGCAGAAAACGCGTTTTCAGCTTGAGATAAGGTGGGTTCCGGAACGCCAAACATAAAAATGTTGATAACTTTGGAAAAACACTTCAGACAGCTTAGATTTGATGTGCAACTACAAGAAAGACCCTTTCTGCTATAGTGGGAGGTGAAAATTTCATTTTCTGAAGCTTCCCTGCAAAGTTATGGCACAATGCGTAAAACGTGTTTTCAGCCTGAGATAAGGTCGATTCCGGAACGCCAAACATAAAAATGTTGATAACTTTGTCAAAACAATTCAGACATCTTAGATTTGATGTGCAACTACTAGAAAGACCCTTTCTGCTATAGTGGGAGGTTAAAATGTCATGTTCGTTAGCTTCCATGCAAAGTTATGGCACAATGCAGACAACACGTTTTCAGCCTGAGATAAGGTTGATTCTGGAACGCCAAACATAAAAATGTTGATAACTTCCGCAAAACACTTCAGACGGCTTAGATTTGATGTGCAACTACTAGAAAGACCCTTTCTGCTATAGTGGGAGGTGAAAATTTCATTTTCTGAAGCTTCCCTGCAAAGTTATGGCACAATGCGTAAAACGCGTTTTCAGCCTGAGATAAGGTCGATTCCGCAACGCCAAAGGTAAAAATGTTGATAACTTTGGAAAAACACATCAGACAGCTTAGATTTGATGTGCAACTGCTAGAAATACCCTTTCTGGTATAGTGGGAGGTGAAAATTTCATGTTCTGACACTTCCTTGCAAAGTTATCGCACAATGCAGAAAATGCGTTTTCAGCCTGAGATAAGGTTGATTCCGGCACGCCAAACATAAAAATGTTGATAACTTTGGAAAAACACTACAGACAGCTTAGATTTGATGTGCAAGTACTAGAAGGACCCTTTCTGCTATAGTGGGAGGTTAAAATTTCATGTTCTGAAGCTTCCCTGCAAAGTTATGGCACAATGCGTAAAACGCGTTTTCAGCCTGAGATAAGGTCGATTCCGCAACGCCAAACATAAAAATGTTGATCACTTTGGAAAAACACATCAGACAGCTTAGATTTGATGTGCAACTACTAGAAATACCCTTTCTGGTATAGTGGGAGGTGAAAATTTCATGTTCTGAAGCTTCCTTGCAAAGTTATGGCACAATGCAGAAAATGCGTTTTCAGCCTGAGATAAGGTTGATTCCGGCAGGCCAAACATTAAACTGTTGATAACTTTGGAAAAACACTTCAGACAGCTTAGATTAGATGTGCAACTACTAGAAGGACCCTTTCTGCTATAGTGGGAGGTTAAAATTTCATGTTCTGAAGCCTACCTGAAAAGTTATGGCACAATGCAGAAAACGCGTTTTCAGCTTGAGATGAGGTGGGTTCCGGAACGCCACACATAAAAATGTTGATAACTTTCGAAAAACACTTCAGACAAATTAGATTTGATGTGCAACTACTAGAAAGACACTCTCTACTATAGTGGGACGTGAAAATTTCATGTTCAGAAGCTTCCCTGAAAAGTTATGGCACAATGCCGAAAACGCATTTTCAACCTGAGATAAGGTGGGTTCCGGAACGCCAAACATAAAAATGTTGATAACTTTGGAAAAACACATCAGACAGCTTAAATTTGATGTGCAACTACTAGAAAGACCCTTTCTGGTAAAGTGGGAGGTGAAAATTTCATGTTCTGAATTTTCCCTGCAAAGTTATTTCACAATGCAGAAAACGCCTTTTCAGCCTGAGATAAGGTGGGTTCCGGAACGCCAAACATAAAAATGTTGATGACTTTGGAAAAACACTTCAGACATCTTAGATTTGATGTGCAACTACTAGAAAGACCCTTTCTGCTATAGTGGGAGGTTAAAATGTCATGTTCGTTAGCTTCCATGCAAAGTTATGGCACAATGCAGACAACACGTTTTCAGCCTGAGATAAGGTTGATTCTGGAACGCCAAACATAAAAATGTTGATAACTTCCGCAAAACACTTCAGACGGCTTAGATTTGATGAGCAACTACTAGAAAGACCCTTTCTGCTATAGTGGGACCGGAAAATTTCATGTTCTGAAGCTTCCCTGCAAAGTTATGTCTCAATGCAGAAAACCTGTTTTCAGCCTGAGATAAGGTGGGTTCCGGAACACCATACATAAAAATGTTGATAACTTAGGAAAAACATTTCAGACAGCTTAGATTTGTTGAGCAACTACTAGAAAGACCTTTACTGCCACAGTGGGAGGTGAAAATTTCATGTTCTTAAGTTTCCCTGCAAAGTTATGGCACAATGCAGAAAACGCCTTTTCAGTCTGAGATAAGGTTGATTCCGGAACGCCAAACTTAAAAATGTTCATAACTTTGGAAAAACACTTCAGACAGCTAACATTTGATGTGCAACTACTAGAAAAACCCTTTCTGCTATAGTGGGAGGTGAACATTTCATGTTCTGAAGCTTCCCTGCAAAGTTATGGCACAATGCAGAAAACGCGTTTTCAGATTGAGATAAGGTCGATTCCGGAACGCCAAACATAAAAATGTTGATAACTTTCGAAAAACACTTGAGACAACTTAGATTTGATGTGCAACTACTAGAAAGACCCTTTCTGCTATAGTGGGAGGTGAACATTTCATGTTCTGAAGCTTCCCTGCAAAGTTATGGCACAATGCAGAAAACGCGTTTTCAGATTGAGATAAGGTCGATTCCGGAACGCCAAACATAAAAATGTTGATAACTTTCGAAAAACACTTTAGACAGCTTAGATTTGGTGTGCAACTACTAGAAAGACCCTTTCTGTTATAGTGGGACCGGAAAATTTCATGTTCTGAAGCTTCCCTGCAAAGTATTGTCTCAATGCAGAAAACCTGTTTTCAGCCTGAGATAAGGTGGGTTCCGGAACACCATACATAAAAATGTTGATAACTTAGGAAAAACATTTCAGACAGCTTAGATTTGTTGAGCAATTACTAGAAAGACCTTTACTGCCACAGTGGGAGGTGAAAATTTCATGTTCTTAAGTTTCCCTGCAAAGTTATGGCACAATGCAGAAAACGCCTTTTCAGTCTGAGATAAGGTTGATTCCGGAACGCCAAACATAAAAATGTTCATAACTTTGGAAAAACACTTCAGACAGCTAACATTTGATGTCTAAAGTGTTTTTCGAAACTAGAAAGACCCTTTCTGCTATAGTGGGAGGTGAACATTTCATGTTCTGAAGCTTCCCTGCAAAGATATGGCACAATGCAGAAAACGCGTTTTCAGATTGAGATAAGGTCGATTCCGGAACGCCAAACATAAAAATGTTGATAACTTTCGAAAAACACTTCAGACAACTTAGATTTGATGTGCAACTACTAGAAAGACCCTTTCTGCTATAGTGGGACCGGAAAATTTCATGTTCTGATGCTTCCCTGCAAAGTTATGTCTCAATGCAGAAAACCTGTTTTCAGCCTGAGATAAGGTGGGTTCCGGAACACCATACATAAAAATGTTGATAACTTAGGAAAAACATTTCAGACAGCTTAGATTTGTTGAGCAACTACTAGAAAGACCTTTACTGCTACAGTGGGAGGTGAAAATTTCATGTTCTGAAGCTTCCCTGCAAAGTTATGTCACAATGCAGGAAACGCGTTTTCAGCCTGAGATAAGGTCGATTCCGGAAGGCCAAACATAAAAATATTGATAACTTTGGAAAAACACTTCAGACAGCTTAGATTTGATGTGCAAGTAGGAGAAAGACCCTTTCTGCTATAGTGGGGTTTGAAAATTTCATGTTCTGAAGCTTCCCTGCAAAGTTATGGCACAATGCGTAAAACGCGTTTTGAGCCTGAGATAAGGTCGATTCCGGAACGCCAAACATAAAAATGTTGATAACTTTGGAAAAACACTTCAGACAGCTTAGATTTGATGTGAAACTACTAGAAAGACCCTTTCTGCTATAGTGGGAGGTGTAAATTTCATGTCCTGAAGCTTCCCTGCAAAGTTTTGGCACAATGCAGAAAACGCGTGTTCAGCCTGAGATAAGGTGGGTTCCGGAACGCCAAACATAAAAATGTTGATAACTTTTGAAAAACACTTTTGACAGCTTAGATTTGATGTGCAACTTCTAGAAAGACCCTTTCTGCGATAGTGGGAGGTGAAAATTTCATTTTCTGAAGCTTCCCTGCAAAGTTATGGCACAATGCGTAATACGCGTTTTCAGCCTGAGATAAGGTCGATTCCGGAACGCCAAACATAAAAATGTTCATAACTTTGGAAAAACACTTCAAACAGCTTAGATTTGATGTGAAACTACTAGAAAGACCCTTTCTGCTATAGTGGGAGGTGTAAATTTCATGTCCTGAAGCTTCCCTGCAAAGTTTTGGCACAATGCAGAAAACGCGTGTTCAGCCTGAGATAAGGTGGGTTCCGGAACGCCAAACATAAAAATGTTGATAACTTTGGAAAAACATTTCAAACAGCTTAGATTTGATGTGCAACTTCTAGAAAGACCCTTTCTGCTATAGTGGGAGGTGAACATTTCATGTTCTGAAGCTTCCCTGCAAAGTTATGGCACAATGCAGAAAACGCGTTTTCAGATTGAGATAAGGTCGATTCCGGAACGCCAAACATAAAAATGTTGATAACTTTCGAAAAACACTTTAGACAGCTTAGATTTGATGTGCAACTACTAGAAAGACCCTTTCTGCTATAGTGGGAGGTGAACATTTCATGTTCTGAAGCTTCCCTGCAAAGTTATGGCACAATGCAGAAAACCTGTTTTCAGCATGAGATAAGGTGGCTTCCGGAACACCATACATAAAAATGTTGATAACTTAGGAAAAACATTTCAGACAGCTTAGATTTGTTGAGCAACTACTAGAAAGACCTTTACTGCCACAGTGGGAGGTGTAAATTTCATGTCCTGAAGCTTCCCTGCAAAGTTTTGGCACAATGCAGAAAACGCGTGTTCAGCCTGAGATAAGGTGGGTTCCGGAACGCCAAACATAAAAATGTTGATAACTTTTGAAAAACACTTCAGACAGCTTAGATTTGATGTGCAACTTCTAGAAAGACCCTTTCTGCGATAGTGGGAGGTGAAAATTTCATTTTCTGAAGCTTCCCTGCAAAGTTATGGCACAATGCGTAATACGCGTTTTCAGCCTGAGATAAGGTCGATTCCGGAATGCCAAACATAAAAATGTTCATAACTTTGGAAAAACACTTCAGACAGCTTACATTTGATGTGCAACTACTAGAAAGACCCTTTCTGCTATAGTGGGAGGTGAACATTTCATGTTCTGAAGCTTCCCTGCAAAGTTATGGCACAATGCAGAAAACGCGTTTTCAGGTTGAGATAAGGTCGATTCCGGAACGCCAAACATAAAAATGTTGATAACTTTCGAAAAACACTTCAGACAGCTTAGATTTGATGTGCAACTACTAGAAAGACCCTTTCTGCTATAGTGGGACCGGAAAATTTCATGTTCTGAAGCTTCCCTGCAAAGTTAAGTCTCAATGCAGAAAACCTGTTTTCAGCCAGAGATAAGGTGGGTTCCGGAACACCATACATAAAAATGTTGATAACTTTGGAAAAACATTTCAGACAGCTTAGATTTGTTGAGCAACTACTAGAAAGACCCTTACTGCTACAGTGGGAGGTGAAAAGTTCATGTTCTGAAGCTTCCCTGCAAAGTTATGCCACAATGCAGGAAACGCGTTTTCAGCCTGAGATAAGGTCGATTCCGGAAGGCCAAACATAAAAATATTGATAACTTTGGAAAAACACTTCAGACAGCTTAGATTTGATGTGCAAGTAGGAGAAAGACCCTTTCTGCTATAGTGGGAGGTTAAAATTTCATGTTCTGAAGCCTCCCTGCAAAGTTATGGCACAATGCAGAAAACGCGTTTTCAGCTTGAGATAAGGTGGGTTCCGGAACGCCAAACATAAAAATGTTGATAACTTTCGAAAAACACTTCAGACAGCTTAGATTTTATGTGCAACTACTAGAAAGACACTCTCTACTATAGTGGGACGTGAAAATTTCATGTTCTGAAGCTTCCCTGCAAAGTTATGGCAAAATGCCGAAAACGCATTTTCAGCCTGAGATAAGGTGGGTTCCGGAACGCCAAACATAAAAATGTTGATAACTTTGGAAAAACACTTCAGACAGCTTAGATTTGATGTGCAACTACAAGAAAGACCCTTTCTGCTATAGTTGGAGGTGAAAATTTCATTTTCTGAAGCTTCCCTGCAAAGTTATGGCACAATGCGTAAAACGTGTTTTCAGCCTGAGATAAGGTCGATTCCGGAACGCCAAACATAAAAATGTTGATAACTTTGTCAAAACAATTCATACATCTTACATTTGATGTGCAACTACTAGAAAGACCCTTTCTGCTATAGTGGGAGGTTAAAATTTCATGTTCGGAAGATTCCATGCAAAGTTATGGCACAATGCAGACAACGCGTTTTCAGCCTGAGATAAGGTCGATTCTGGAACGCCAAACATAAAAATGTTGATAACTTCCGCAAAACACTTCAGACGGCTTAGATTTGATGTGCAACTACCAGAAAGACCCTTTCTGCTGTAGTGGGAGGTGAACATTTCATGTTCTGAAGCTTCCTTGCAAATTTATGGCACAATGCCGAAAACTCGTTTTCAGCCTGAGATAAGGTGGGTTCCGGAACGCCAAACATAAAAATGTTGATAACTTTGGAAAACACTTCAGACAGCTTAGATTTGATGTGCAACTACTAGAAAGACCCTTTCTGCTATAGTGGGAGGTGAAAATTTCATTTTCTGAAGCTTCCCTGCAAAGTTATGGCACAATGCGTAAAACGCGTTTTCAGCCTGAGATAAGGTCGATTCCGCAACGCCAAAGATAAAAATGTTGATAACTTTGGAAAAACACATCAGACAGCTTAGATTTGATGTGCAACTACTAGAAATACCCTTTCTGGTATAGTGGGAGGTGAAAATTTCATGTTCTGACACTTCCTTGCAAAGTTATGGCACAATGCAGAAAATGCGTTTTCAGCCTGAGATAAGGTTGATTCCGGCACGCCAAACATAAATATGTTGATAACTTTGGAAAAACACTTCAGACAGCTTAGATTTGATGTGCAACTACTCGAAGGACCCTTTCTGCTATAGTGGGAGGTTAAAATTTCATGTTCTGAAGCTTCCCTGCAAAGTTATGGCACAATGCGTAAAACGCGTTTTCAGCCTGAGATAAGGTCGATTCCGCAACGCCAAACATAAAAATGTTGATAACTTAGGAAAAACATTTCAGACAGCTTAGATTTGTTGAGCAACTACGAGAAAGACCTTTACTGCTACAGTGGGAGGTGAAAATTTCAGGTTCTGAAGCTTCAATGCAAAGTTATGCCACAATGCAGGAAACGCGTTTTCAGCCTGAGATAAGGTCGATTCCGGAAGGCCAAACATAAAAATATTGATAACTTTGGAAAAACACTTCAGACAGCTTAGATTTGATGTGCAAGTAGGAGAAAGACCCTTTCTGCTATAGTGGGGTATGAAAATTTCATGTTCTGAAGCTTCCCTGCAAAGTTATGGCACAATGCGTAAAACGCGTGTTCAGCCTGAGATAAGGTGGGTTCCGGAACGCCAAACATAAAAATGTTGATAACTTTCAAAAAACACTTCAGACAGCTTAGATTTGATGTGCAACTACTAGAAAGACACTCTCTACTATAGTGGGACGTGAAAATTTCATGTTCTGAAGCTTCCCTGCAAAGTTATGGCACAATGCCGAAAACGCATTTTCAGCCTGAGATAAGGTGGGTTCCGGAACGCCAAACATAAAAATGTTGATAACTTTGGAAAAACACATAGGACAGCTTAGATTTGATGTGCAACTACTAGAAAGACCCTTTCTGGTATAGTGGGAGGTGAAAATTTCATGTTCTGAAGTTTCCCTGCAAAGTTATGGCACAATGCAGAAAACGCCTTTTCAGTCTGAGATAAGGTTGATTCCGGAACGCCAAACATAAAAATGTTCATAACTTTGGAAAAACACTTCTGACAGCTTAGATTTGATGTGCAACTACTAGAAAGACCCTTTCTGCTATAGTGGGACCGGAAAATTTCATGTTCTGAAGCTTCCCTGCAAAGTTATGTCTCAATGCAGAAAACCTGTTTTCAGCCTGAGATAAGGTGGGTTCCGGAACACCATACATAAAAAAGTTGATAACTTAGGAAAAACATTTCAGACAGCTTAGATTTGTTGAGCAACTACTAGAAAGACCTTTACTGCTACAGTGGGAGGTGAAAATTTCAGGTTCTGAAGCTTCCCTGCAAAGTTATGCCACAATGCAGGAAACGCGTTTTCAGCCTGAGATAAGGTCGATTCCGGAAGGCCAAACATAAAAATATTGATAACTTTGGAAAAACACTTCAGACAGCTTAGATTTGATGTGCAAGTAGGAGAAAGACCCTTTCTGCTATAGTGGGGTATGAAAATTTCATGTTCTGAAGCTTCCCTGCAAAGTTATGGCACAATGCGTAAAACGCGTTTTGAGCCTGAGATAAGGTCGATTCCGGAACGCCAAACATAAAATCGTTGATAACTTTGGAAAAACACTTCAAACAGCTTAGATTTGATGTGAAACTACTAGAAAGACCCTATCTGCTTTAGTGGGAGGTGTAAATTTCATGTCCTGAAGCTTCCTTGCAAAGTTTTGGCACAATGCAGAAAACGCGTGTTCAGCCTGAGATAAGGTGGGTTCCGGAACGCCAAACATAAAAATGTTGATAACTTTCGAAAAACACTTCAGACAGCTTAGATTTGATGTGCAACTACTAGAAAGACACTCTCTACTATAGTGGGACGTGAAAATTTCATGTTCTGAAGCTTCCCTGCAAAGTTATGGCACAATGCCGAAAACGCATTTTCAGCCTGAGATAAGGTGGGTTCCGGAACGCCAAACATAAAAATGTTGATAACTTTGGAAAAACACTTCAGACAGCTTAGATTTGATGTGCAACTACAAGAAAGACCCTTTCTGCTATAGTGGGAGGTGAAAATGTCATTTTCTGAAGCTTCCCTGCAAAGTTATGGCACAATGCGTAAAGCGTGTTTTCAGCCTGAGATGAGGTCGATTCCGCAACGCCAAACATAAAAATGTTGATGACTTTGGAAAAACACATCAGACAGCTTAGATTTGATGTGCAACTACTAGAAATACCCTTTCTGGTATAGTGGGAGGTGAAAATTTCATGTTCTGAAGCTTCCTTGCAAAGTTATGGCACAATGCAGAAAACGCGTTTTCAGCCTGAGATAAGGTTGATTCCGGCACGCCAAACATAAAAATGTTGATAACTTTGGAAAAACACTTCAGACAGCTTAGATTTGATGTTCAACTACTAGAAATACCCTTTCTGGTATAGTGGGAGGTGAAAATTTCATGTTCTGAAGCTTCCTTGCAAAGTTATGGCACAATGCAGAAAATGCGTTTTCAGCCTGAGATAAGGTTGATTCCGGAACGCCAAACATAAAAATGTTGATAACTTTGGAAAAACACTTCAGACAGCTTAGATTTGATGTGCAACTACTAGAAAGACCCTTTCTGCTATAGTGGGAGGTTAAAATTTCATGTTCGGAAGCTTCCATGCAAAGGCACAATGGCACAATGCAGACTACGCATTTTCAGCCCTCTGAGATAAGGTCGATTCTGGAACGCCAAACATAAAAATGTTGATAACTTCCGCATAACACTTCTGACGGCTTAGATTTGATGTGCAACTACTAGAAAGACCCTTTCTGCTATAGTGGGAGGTTAAAATTTCATGTTCGGAAGCTTCCATGCAAAGTTATGGCACAATGCAGACAACGCGTTTTCAGCCCTCTGAGATAAGGTCGATTCTGGAACGCCAAACATAAAAATGTTGATAACTTCCGCATAACACTTCTGACGGCTTAGATTTGATGTGCAACTACTAGAAATACCCTTTCTGCTATAGTGGGAGGTGAAAATTTCATTTTCTGAAGCTTCCCTGCAAAGTTATGGCACAATGCGTAAAACGTGTTGTCAGCCTGAGATAAGGTCGATTCCGCAACGCCAAAGATAAAAATGTTGATAACTTTGGAAAAACACATCAGACTAAGCTAGCTTAGATTTGATGTGCAACTACTAGAAAGTCCCATTCTGCTATAGTGGGAGGTGAAAATTTCATTTTCTGGAGCTTCCCTGCAAAGTTATGGCACAATGCAGAAAACGCGTTTTCAGCCTGATATAAGGTCGATTCCGCAACGCCAAACATAAAAATGTTGATAACTTTGGAAAAACACATCAGACAGCTTAGATTTCATGTGCAACTACTAGAAAGACCCTTTCTGCTATAGTGGGAGGTGAAAATTTCATTTTCTGAAGCTTCCCTGCAAAGTTATGGCACAATGCGTAATACGCGTTTTCAGCCTGAGATAAGGTCGATTCCGGAACGCCAAACATAAAAATGATGATAACTTTGGAAAAACACATCAGACAGCTTAGATTTGATGTGCAACTACTAGAAAGACCCTTTCTGCTATAGTGGGAGGTGAAAATTTCATGTTCTGAAGCTTCCCTGCAAAGTTTTGGCACGATGCAATTCAGCTTGAGATAAGGTGGGTTCCGGAACGCCAAACATAAAAATGTTGATAACTTTGGAAAAACATTTCAAACAGCTTAGATTAGATGTGCAACTTCTAGAAAGACCCTTTCTGCTATAGTGGGAGGTGAACATTTCATGTTCTGAAGCTTCCCAGCAAAGTTATGGCACAATGCAGAAAACGCGTTTTCAGCCTGAGATAAGGTGGGTTCCGGAACGCCAAACATAAAAATGTTGATAACTTTTGAAAAACACTTCAGACAGCTTAGATTTGATGTGCAACTTCTAGAAAGACCCTTTCTGCTATAGTGGGAGGTGAAAATTTCATTTTCTGAAGCTTCCCTGCAAAGTTATGGCACAATGCGTAATACGCGTTTTCAGCCTGAGATAAGGTCGATTCCGGAACGCCAAACATAAAAATGTTGATAACTTTGGAAAAACACATCAGACAGCTTAGATTTGATGTGCAACTACTAGAAAGACCCTTTCTGGTATAGTGGGAGGTGAAAATTTCATGTTCTGAATTTTCCCTGCAAAGTTATTTCACAATGCAGAAAACGCCTTTTCAGCCTGAGATAAGTTGGGTTCCGGAACGCCAAACATAAAAATGTTGATGACTTTGGAAAAACACTTCAGACAGCTTAGATTTGATGTGCAACTACTAGAAAGACCCTTTCTGCTATAGTGGGAGGTGAACATTTCATGTTCTGAAGCTTCCCAGCAAAGTTATGGCACAATGCAGAAAACGCGTTTTCAGCCTGAGATAAGGTGGGTTCCGGAACGCCAAACATAAAAATGTTGATAACTTTTGAAAAACACTTCAGACAGCTTAGATTTGATGTGCAACTTCTAGAAATACCCTTTCTGCTATAGTGGGAGGTGAAAATTTCATTTTCTGAAGTTTCCCTGCAAAGTCATGGCACAATGCGTAATACGCGTTTTCAGCCTGAGATAAGGTCGATTCCGGAACGCCAAACATAAAAATGTTGATAACTTTGGAAAAACACATCAGACAGCTTAGATTTGATGTGCAACTACTAGAAAGACCCTTTCTGGTATAGTGGGAGGTGAAAATTTCATGTTCTGAAGTTTCCCTGCAAAGTTATGGCACAATGCAGAAAACGCCTTTTCAGTCTGAGATAAGGTTGATTCCGGAACGCCAAACATAAAAATGTTCATAACTTTGGAAAAACACTTCAGACAGCTTAGATTTGATGTGCAACTACTAGAAAGACCCTTTCTGCTATAGTGGGAGGTGAACATTTCATGTTCTGAAGCTTCCCAGCAAAGTTATGGCACAATGCAGAAAACGCGTTTTCAGCCTGAGATAAGGTGGGTTCCGGAACGCCAAACATAAAAATGTTGATAACTTTTGAAAAACACTTCAGACAGCTTAGATTTGATGTGCAACTTCTAGAAAGACCCTTTCTGCTATAGTGGGAGGTGAAAATTTCATTTTCTGAAGCTTCCCTGCAAAGTTATGGCACAATGCGTAATACGCGTTTTCAGCCTGAGATAAGGTCGATTCCGGAACGCCAAACATAAAAATGTTGATAACTTTGGAAAAACACATCAGACAGCTTAGATTTGATGTGCAACTACTAGAAAGACCCTTTCTGGTATAGTGGGAGGTGAAAATTTCATGTTCTGAATTTTCCCTGCAAAGTTATTTCACAATGCAGAAAACGCCTTTTCAGCCTGAGATAAGTTGGGTTCCGGAACGCCAAACATAAAAATGTTGATGACTTTGGAAAAACACTTCAGACAGCTTAGATTTGATGTGCAACTACTAGAAAGACCCTTTCTGCTATAGTGGGAGGTGAACATTTCATGTTCTGAAGCTTCCCAGCAAAGTTATGGCACAATGCAGAAAACGCGTTTTCAGCCTGAGATAAGGTGGGTTCCGGAACGCCAAACATAAAAATGTTGATAACTTTTGAAAAACACTTCAGACAGCTTAGATTTGATGTGCAACTTCTAGAAATACCCTTTCTGCTATAGTGGGAGGTGAAAATTTCATTTTCTGAAGTTTCCCTGCAAAGTCATGGCACAATGCGTAATACGCGTTTTCAGCCTGAGATAAGGTCGATTCCGGAACGCCAAACATAAAAATGTTGATAACTTTGGAAAAACACATCAGACAGCTTAGATTTGATGTGCAACTACTAGAAAGACCCTTTCTGGTATAGTGGGAGGTGAAAATTTCATGTTCTGAAGTTTCCCTGCAAAGTTATGGCACAATGCAGAAAACGCCTTTTCAGTCTGAGATAAGGTTGATTCCGGAACGCCAAACATAAAAATGTTCATAACTTTGGAAAAACACTTCAGACAGCTAACATTTGATGTGCAACTACTAGAAAGACCCTTTCTGCTATAGTGGGAGGTGAACATTTCATGTTCTGAAGCTTCCCTGCAAAGTTATGGCACAATGCAGAAAACGCGTTTTCAGATTGAGATAAGGTGGGTTCCGGAACACCATACAGAAAAATGTTGATAACTTTGGAAAAACATTTCAGACAGCTTAGATTTGTTGAGCAACTACTAGAAAGACCCTTACTGCTACAGTGGGAGGTGAAAATTTCATGTTCTGAAGCTTCCCTGCAAAGTTATGCCACAATGCAGGAAACGCGTTTTCAGCCTGAGATAACGTCGATTCCGGAAGGCCAAACATAAAAATATTGATAACTTTGGAAAAACACTTCAGACAGCTTAGATTTGATGTGCAAGTAGGAGAAAGACCCTTTCTGCTATAGTGGGGTATGAAAATTTCATGTTCTGAAGCTTCCCTGCAAAGTTATTTCACAATGCGTAAAACGCGTTTTGAGCCTGAGATAAGGTCGATTCCGGAACGCCAAACATAAAATTGTTGATAACTTTGGAAAAACACTTCAAACAGCTTAGATTTGATGTGAAACTACTAGAAAGACCCTTTCTGCTATAGTAGGAGGTGTAAATTTCATGTCCTGAAGCTTCCCTGCAAAGTTTTGGCACAATGCAGAAAACGCGTGTTCAGCTTGAGATAAGGTGGGTTCCGGAACGCCAAACATAAAAATGTTGATAACTTTGGAAAAACATTTCAAACAGCTTAGATTAGATGTGCAACTTCTAGAAAGACCCTTTCTGGTATAGTGGGAGGTGAAAATTTCATGTTCTGAATTTTCCCTGCAAAGTTATTTCACAATGCAGAAAACGCCTTTTCAGCCTGAGATAAGTTGGGTTCCGGAACGCCAAACATAAAAATGTTGATGACTTTGGAAAAACACTTCAGACAGCTTAGATTTGATGTGCAACTACTAGAAAGACCCTTTCTGCTATAGTGGGAGGTGAACATTTCATGTTCTGAAGCTTCCCAGCAAAGTTATGGCACAATGCAGAAAACGCGTTTTCAGCCTGAGATAAGGTGGGTTCCGGAACGCCAAACATAAAAATGTTGATAACTTTTGAAAAACACTTCAGACAGCTTAGATTTGATGTGCAACTTCTAGAACGACCCTTTCTGCTATAGTGGGAGGTGAAGATTTCATTTTCTGAAGCTTCCCTGCAAAGTTATGGCACAATGCGTAATACGCGTTTTCAGCCTGAGATAAGGTCGATTCCGGAACGCCAAACATATAAATGATGATAACTTTGGAAAAACACATCAGACAGCTTAGATTTGATGTGCAACTACTAGAAAGACCCTTTCTGGTATAGTGGGAGGTGAAAATTTCATGTTCTGAAGTTTCCCTGCAAAGTTATGGCACAATGCAGAAAACGCCTTTTCAGTCTGAGATAAGGTTGATTCCGGAACGCCAAACATAAAAATGTTCATAACTTTGGAAAAACACTTCTGACAGCTTAGATTTGATGTGCAACTACTAGAAAGACCCTTTCTGCTATAGTGGGACCGGAAAATTTCATGTTCTGAAGCTTCCCTGCAAAGTTATGGGACAATGCAGAAAACAATTTTTCATCGTGAGATAAGGTCGATTCCGGAACGCCAAACATAAAAATGTTGATAACTTTGGAAAAACACTTCAGACAGCTTAGATTTGATGTGCAACTACAAGAAAGACCCTTTCTGCTATAGTGGGAGGTGAAAATTTCATTTTCTGAAGCTTCCCTGCAAAGTTATGGCACAATGCGTAAAACGCGTTTTCAGCCTGAGATAAGGTGGGTTCCGGAACGCCAAACATGAAAATGTTAATGACTTTGGAAAAACACTTCAGACAGCTTAGATTTGATGTGCAACTACTAGAAAGACCCTTTCTGCTATAGTGGGAGGTGAACATTTCATGTTCTGAAGCTTCCCTGAGAAGTTATGGCACAATACAGAAAAGGCGTTTTCAGCCTGAGATAAGGTTGTTTCTGGAAAGGCCAAACATAAAAATGGTGTTAACTTTGGAATAACACTTCAAACAGCTTAGATTTGATGTGCAACTACCAGAAAGACCCTTTCTGCTATAGTTGGAGGTGAAAATTTCATGTTCTGACGATTCCCTGCAAAGTTATGGCACAAGGCTGAAAACGCGTTTTCAGCCTGAGATAAGGTGGGTTCCGGTACGCCAAACATAAAAATGTTGATAACTTTGTAAAAACACTTCAGACAGCTTAGATTTGATGTGCAATTACTAGAAAGATCCTTTCTGCTATAGTGGGATGTGAAAATTTCATGTTCTGAAGATTCCCTGCAAAGTTATATCACAATGCAGAAATGGCGTTTTCAGCCAGAGATAAGGCCGATTCTGGAATGCCAAACATAAAAATGTTGATAACTTTGGAAAAACACTTCAGACAGCTTAGATTTGACGTGCAACTACTAGAAAGACCCTTTCTGCTGTAGTGGGAGTTGAAAATTTCATGTTCTGAAGCTTCCCTGCAAAGTTATGGCAGAATGCGTAAAACGCGTTTTCAGCCTGAGATAAGGTCGATTCCGGAACGCCAAACATAAAAATGTTGATAACTTTGGAAAAACACTTCAAACAGCTTACATTTCATGTGCATCTACTAGAAAGACCCTTTCTGCTATAGTGGGATGTGAAAATGTCATGTTCTGAAGCTTACCTGCAAAGTTATGGCACAAGGCAGAAAACGCGTTTTCAGCATGAGATATGGTGGGTTCCGGCACGCCAAACAAAAGAATGTTGATAAATTTCGAAAAACACATCAGACAGCTTAGATTTGATGTGTAACTAGTAGAAAGACCCTTTCTGCTATAGTGAGAGGTGAAAATTTCATATTCTGCAGCTTTCCTGCAAAGTTATGGCACAATGCAGAAAACGCGTTTTCAACCTGAGATAAGGTTGATTCCGGAACGCCAAACATAAGAATGTTGATAACTTTGGAAAAACACTTCAGACAGGTTAGATTAAATGTGCAACTACTAGAAGGACCCTTTCTGCTATAGTGGCAGGTTAAAATTTCATGTTCTGAAGCTTCCCTCCAAAGTTATGGCACAATGCAGAAAACGCGTTTACAGCCTGAGATAAGGTGGGTTCCGGAACGCCAAACATAAAAATGTTGATAACTTTGGAAAAACACTTCAGACAGCTTAGATTTGATGTGCAATTGCTAGAAAGACCCTTTCTGCTATAGTGGGATGTGAAAATGTCATGTTCTGAAGCTTCCCTGCAAAGTTATATCACAATGCAGAAAACACGTTTTCAGCCAGAGATAAGGTCGATTCTGGAATGCCGAATATAAAAATGTTGATAACTTTCGAAAAACACTTCAGACAGCTAAGATTTGACGTGCAAATACTAGAAAGACCCTTTCTGCTGTAGTGGGAGTTGAAAATTTCATGTTCTGAAGCTTCCCTGCAAAGTTATGGCACAATGCAGAAAACGCGTTTTCAGTCTGAGATAAGGTCGATTCAGGAACGGCAAACATAAAAATATGATTGCTTTGGAAAAACACTTCAGACAGCTTAGATTTGATGCGCAACTACTAGAAAGACCCTTTCTGCTATAGTGGGAGTTGAAAATTTCATGTTCTGAAGCTTTATGCAAAGTTATGGCACAATGCGTAAAACGCGTTTTCAGCCTAAGATAAGGTCGATTCCGGAACGCCAAACATGAAAATGTTGATAACTTTGGAAAAACACTTCAGACAGCTTAGATTTGATGTGCAACTACAAGACAGACCCTTTCTGCAATAGTGGGAGGTTAAAATTTCATATTCTGAAGTTTCCAGCAAAGTTATGGCACAATGAAGAAAACGCGTCTTCAGCCTGAGATAAGGTCGATTCCGGAATGCCAAACATAAAAATGTAGATTACTTTGGAAAAACACTTCAGACAGCTTAGATTTGATGTGCAACTACCAGAAACACCCTTTCTGCTATAGTGGGAGGTGAAAATTTCATGTTCTGAAGCTTCCCTGCAAAGTTGTGGCACAATGCGTAAAACGCGTTTTCAGCCTGAGATAAGGTGGGTTCTAGAACGCCAAACATAAAAATGTTGATAACTTTGGAAAAACACTTCAGACAGCTTAGACTTGATGTGCAACTATTATACAGACCATTTCTGCTATAGTGGGAGGCGAACATTTCATGTTCTGAAGCTTCCCTGCAAAGTTATGGCACAATGCGTAAAACGCGTTTTCAGCCTGACATAAGGTCGATTCCGGAACGCGAAACATAAAAAAGTTGATAACTTTTGAAATACACTTCAGACAACTTTGAAAAGGCACTTCAGACAGCTTAGATTTGATGAGCAACTACTAGAAAGACCCGTTCTGCTACAGTGGGAGCTGAAAATTTCATGTTCTGAAGCTTCCCTGCAAAGTTATGCCACAATGCAGGAAACGCGTTTTCAGCCTGAGATAAGGTCGATTCCGTAACGCCAAACACA
Organism: Synchiropus splendidus; assembly: GCF_027744825.2. Classification (NCBI taxonomy): domain Eukaryota; kingdom Metazoa; phylum Chordata; class Actinopteri; order Syngnathiformes; family Callionymidae; genus Synchiropus; species Synchiropus splendidus. The sequence goes on from NC_071343.1 coordinate 25,454,293, forward strand.
AAAATATTGATAACTTTGGAAAAACACTTCAGACAGCTTAGATTTAATCTGCAACTACTAGAAAGACCCTTTTTGCTATAGTGGGAGGTGAAAATTTCATGTTCTAAAGCTATATGCAAAGTTATGGCACAATGCGTAAAACGCGTTTTCAGCTTAAGATAAGGTGGATTCCGGAACGCCAAACATAAGAATGTTGATAACTTTGGAAAAACACTTCAGACAGCTTAAATTTCACGAGAAAGTACTAGAAATACCCTTTCTGCTATAGTGGGAGGAGAAAATTTCATGTTCTGAAGTCTCCAGGCAAAGTTATGGCACAATGCAGAAAATGCGTTTTCAGCCTGAGATAAGGTGGGTTACGGAACGCCAAACATAAAAATGTTGATAACTTTGGAAAAACACTTCAGACAGCTTAGATTTGATGTGCAACTACTAGAAAGACCCTTTCTACTATAGTGGGATGTTAAAATTTCATCTTCTGAAGCTTCCCTGCAAAGTTATGGCAAAATATGTAAAACGCGTTTTCAGGTTGAGATAAGGTGGGTTCCATAACCCCAAACATAAAAATGTTGATAACTTTGGAAAAACACTTCAGACAGCTTAGATTTGATGTGCAACTACTAGAAAGACACTTTCTGCTATAGTGGGAAGCGAACATTTCATGTTCTGAAGCATCCCTGCAAAGTTATGCAACAATGCAGGAAACGCGTTTTCAGCCTGAGATAAGGTCGATTCCGGAACGCCAAACATAAAAATATTGATAACTTTGGAAAAACACTTCAGACAGCTTAGATTTGATGTGAAACTACTAGAATGACCCTTTCTGCTATAGTGGGAGTTGAAAATTTCATGTTCTCAAGCTTTCCTGCAAAGTTATGGCACAATGCGTAAAACGCGTTTTCAGCCGGAGATAAGGTTGATTCCGGAACGCCAAACATAAGAATGTTGATAACTTTGGAAAAACAATTCAGACAGCTTTGATTTGATGTGCAACTACTAGAAAGATCCTTTCTGCTACAGTGGGTTGTTAAAATTTCATGTTCTGAAGCTTCCCTGCAAACTTATGGCAAAATATGTAAAACGCGTTTTAAGGCTGAGATAAGGTGGGTTCCGGAACGCCAAACATAAAAATGTTGATAACTTTAGAAAAACAATTCAAGACAGTTTAGATTTGATGTGCAACTGCTAGAATGACCTTTTCTGCTATAGTGGGAGGCGATCATTTCATGTTCTGAAGCTTCCCTGAAAAGTTAAGGCACAATGTAGAAAAGGCGTTTTCAGCCTGAGATTAGGTGGGTTCCAGAACGCCAAACATAAAAATGTTGATAACTTTGGAAAAACACTTCAGACAGCTTAGATTTGATGTGCAACTACTGGAAAGACCCTTTCTGCTATAGTGGGAGGTGTAAATATCATGTTCTGAAGCTTCCCTGCAAAGTTATGCCACAGTGCGTAAAACGCGTTTTCAGCCTGAGATAAGATTGATTTCAGTAGGCCAAACATAAAAATGTTCAGAACTTTGGAAAAACACTTCAGACTGCTATGATTTGATGTGCAACTACTAGAAATACCCTTTCTGCTATAGTGGGAGGAGAAAATTTCATGTTCTGAAGCTTCCCATGGAAAGTTATGGGACAATGCAGAAAACGGTTTTTCATCCTGAGCTAAGGTCGATTACGGAACGCGAAACATAAGAATGTTGATAACTTTGGAAAAACAATTCAGACAGCTTTGATTTGATGTGCAACTACTAGAACGATCCTTTCTGCTATAGTGGGATGTTAAAATTTCATGTTCTGAAGCTTCCCTGCAAACTTATGGCAAAATATGTAAAACGCGTTTTAAGGCTGAGATAAGGTGGGTTCCGGAACGCCAAACATAAAAATGTTGATAACTTTAGAAAAACAATTCAAGACAGTTTAGATTTGATGTGCAACTACTAGAATGACCTTTTCTGCTATAGTGGGAGGTTATAATTTCATGTTCTGAAGCTTCCCTGCAAAGTAATGGCACAATGCAGAAAACGCGTTTTCAGCCCGAGATAAGGTGGGTTCCAGAACGCCAAACATAAAAATGTTGATAGCTTTGGAAAAACACTTCAGACAGCTTAGATTTGATGTGCAACTACTAGAAAGACCCTATCTGCTATAGTGGGAGGCGATCATTTCATGTTCTGAAGCTTCCCTGAAAAGTTAAGGCACAATGTAGAAAAGGCGTTTTCAGCCTGAGATTAGGTGGGTTCCAGAACGCCAAACATAAAAATGTTGATAACTTTGGAAAAACACTTCAGACAGCTTAGATTTGATGTGCAACTACTGGAAAGACCCTTTCTGCTATAGTGGGAGGTGAAAATATCATGTTCTGAAGCTTCCCTGCAAAGTTATGCCACAGTGCGTAAAACGCGTTTTCAGCCTGAGATAAGATTGATTTCAGTAGGCCAAACATAAAAATGTTCAGAACTTTGGAAAAACACTTCAGACTGCTATGATTTGATGTGCAACTACTAGAAATACCCTTTCTGCTATAGTGGGAGGAGAAAATTTCATGTTCTGAAGTCTCCCTGCAAAGTAACGGCACAATGGAGAAAACGCTTTTTCAGCCTGAGATAAGGTCGATTCCGGAACGCCAAACATAAAAATGTTGATAACTTTCGAAAAACACTTCAGACAGCTTAGATTTGATGTGCAACTACTAGAAAGACCCTTTCTGCTATAGTGGGAGGTCAAAATTTCATGTTCTGAAGCTTGCCATGGAAAGTTATGGGACAATGCAGAAAACGATTTTTCATCCTGAGATAAGGTCGATTACGGAACGCGAAACATAAAAATGTTCATAACTTTCGAAAAACACTTCAGACAGCTTAGATTTGATGTGCAACTACTAGAAAGACCCTTTCTGCTATCGTGGGACGTGAAAATTTCATGTTCTGAAGCTTCCCAGCAAAGTTATGGCACAATGCCGAAAACGCGTTTTCAGCCTGAGATAAAGTCGATTCCGGAACGCCAAACGTGAAAATGTTGATAACTTTGGAAAAACACTTCAGACAGCTTAGATTTGATGTTCAACTACTAGAAAGACCCTTTCTGCTGTAGTGGGAGGTGAACATTTCATGTTCTGAAGCTTCCCTGAGAAGTTTTGGCACAATGCAGAAAACGCGTTTTCAGCCTGAGATAAGGTGGTTTCCAAAACGCCAAACGTAAAAATGTTGATTACTTTGGAACAACACTTCTGTCAGCTTAGTTTTGATGTGCAACTACTAGAAAGATCCTTTCTGCTATAGTGGGAGGTGAACATTTCATTTTCTGAAGCTTCCCTGCAAACTTATGGCACAATGCGTAAAACGCGTTTTCAGCCTGAGATAAGGTCGATTCCAGAACGCCAAACATAAAAATGTTGATTACTTTCGAAAAACGCTTCAGACAGCTTAGATTTGATGTGCAACTACTCGAAAGACCCTTTCTGCTATAGTGGGAGGTCAAAATTTCATGTTCTGAAGCTTCCCATGGAAAGTTATGGGACAATGCAGAAAACGGTTTTTCATCCTGAGATAAGGTCGATTACGGAACGCGAAACATAAAAATGTTCATAACTTTCAAAAAACACTTCAGACAGCTTAGATTTGATGTGCAACTACTAGAAAGACCCTTTCTGCTATAGTGGGAGGTGAAAATTTCATGTTCTGGAGCTTCCCTGCAAAGTTATGGGACAATGCAGAAAACGATTTTTCATCCTGAGATAAAGTCGATTCCGGAACGCCAAACGTAAAAATGTTGATAACTTTCGAAAAACACTTCAGACAGCTTAGATTTGCTCTGCAACTACTACAAAGACCCTTTCTGCTGTAGTGGGAGGTGAAAATTTCATGTTCTGAGGATTCCCTGCAAAGTTATGGCACAATGCAGAAAACGCGTTTTCAGCCTGAGATAAGGTGGGTTCCAGAACGCCAAACATAAAAATGTTGATAACTTTGGAAAAACACTTTCGACAGCTTAGATTTGATGTGCAACTACTAGAAAGACCCTTTCTGCTATTGTGGGAGGTTAAAATTTCATTTTCTGAAGCTTCCCTGCAAAGTTATGGCACAATGCGTTTAACGCGTTTTCAGCCTGAGATGAGGTTGATTTCAGAACGCCAAACATAAAAATGTTGAGAACTTTGGAAAAACACTTCAGACAGCTAAGATTTGATGTGCAACTACTAGAAAGACCCATTCTGCTATAGTGGGAGGTTAAATTTTCATGTTCTGAAGCTTCCCTGCAAAGTTATGGCACAATGCAGAAAACGCGTTTTCAGCCTGAGATTAGGTCGATTCCGGAACGCCAAACATAAAAATGTAGACAATTTTGGAAAAACACTTCAGACAGCTTAGATTTGATGTGCAACTACTAGAAAGACCCATTCTGCTATAGTGGGAGGTTAAAATTTCATGTTCTGAAGCTTCCATGCAAAGTTATGGCACAATGCGTTAAACGCGTTTTCAGCCTGAGATAAGGTCGATTACGGAACGCAAAACATAAAAATGTTGATAACTTTGGAAAAACACTTCAGACAGCTTAGATTTGATGTGCAACTACAACAAAGACCCTTTCTGCTATAGTGGGAGGTGAAAATTTCATGTTCGGAAGCTTCCATGCAAAGTTATGTCACAATGCAGACAACGCGTTTTCAGCCTGAGATAAGGTCGATTCTGGAACGCCAAACATAAAAATGTTGATAACGTTCGAAAAACACTTCAGGCAGCTTAGATTTGATGTGCAACTACTAGAAAGACCCTTTCTGCTATAGTGGGAGGTGAACATTTCATGTTCTGAGGCTTCCCTGAGAAGTTATGGTACAAGGCAGAAAACGCGTTTTCAGCCTGAGATAAGGTGGGTTCCGAAACGCTAAACGTAAAAATGTTGATAACTTTGGAAAAACACTTCAGACAGCTTCGATTTGATGTGCAACTACTAGAAAGACCCTTTCTGCCATAATGGGAGGTCAAAATTTCATGTTCTGAAGGTTCCCTGCAAAGTTATGGCACAATGCAGAAAATGCGTTTTCAGCTAGTGATAAGGTGGGTTCCAGAACGCCAAACATAAAAATGTTGATAACTTTCGAAAAACACTTCAGACAGCTTAGATTTGATGTGCAAATACTAGAAAGACCCTTTTTGCTATAGTGGTACGTTAAAATTTCATGTTCTGAAGCTTCCCTGCAAAGTTATGGCACAATGCAGGCAACGCGTTTACAGCCTAAGATAAGGTCGATTCTGGAACGCCAAACATAAAAATGTTGATAACTTTGGAAAAACACTTCAGACAGCTTAGATTTGATGGGCAAATACTAGAAAGACCCTTTCTGCTATAGTGGGACGTGAAAATTTCATGTTCTGAAGCTTCCCGGCAAAGTTATGGGACAATGCAGAAAATGCGTTTTCAGCTTGAGATAAGGTGGGTTCCGGCACGCCAAACATAAAAATGTTGATCACTTTGGAAAAACACTTCAGACAGCTTAGATTTGATGTTCAACTACCAGAAAGACCCTTTCTGCTATAGTGGGAGGTGAAAATTTCATGTTCTGAAGCTTCCCTGCAAAGTTATGGGACAATGCAGAAAACGATTTTTCATCCTGAGATAAAGTCGATTCCGGAACGCCAAACGTAAAAATGTTGATAAATTTGGAAAAACACTTCAGACAGCTTAGATTTGATGTGCAACTACTAGAAAGACCCTTTCTGCTATAGTGGGAGGTGAACATTTCATGTTCTGAGGCTTCCCTGAGAAGTTATGGCACAAGGCAGATAACGCGTTTTCAGCCTGAGATAAGGTCGATTACGGAACGCCAAACAAAAAAATGTTCATAAGTTTCGAAACACACTTCAGACAGCTTAGATTTGATGTGCAACTACTAGAAAGACCCTTTCTGCTATAGTGGGAGGTGAACATTTCATGTTCTGAAGCTTCCCTGAGAAGTTATGGCACAATGCAGAAAACGCGTTTTCAGCCTGAGATAAGGTGGTTTCCAAAACGCCAAACGTAAAAATGTTGATTACTTTGTAACAATTCTTCTGACAGCTTAGATTTAATGTGCAACTACTAGAAAGACCCTTTCTGCTATAGTGGGAGGTGAACATTTCATTTTCTGAAGCTTCCCTGCAAAGTTATGGCACAATGCGTGAAACGCGTTTTCAGCCAGAGATAAGGTCGATTCCAGAACGCCAAACATAAAAATGTTGATAACTTTCGAAAAACGCTTCAGACATCTTAGATTTGATGTGCAACTACTAGAAAGACCCTTTCTGCTATAGTGGGAGGTGAAAATTTCATGTTCTGAAGCTTCCCTGCAAAGTTATGGGACAATGCAGAAAACGATTTTTCATCTTGAGATAAAGTCGATTCCGGAACGCCAAACGTAAAAATGTTGATAACTTTCAAAAAACACTTCAGACAGCTTAGATTTGATGTGCAACTACTAGAAAGACCCTTTCTGCTATAGTGGTAAGAGAAAATTTCATGTTCTGAAGCTTCCCAGCAAAGTTATGGCACAATGCCGAAGACGCGTTTTCAGCCTGAGATAAGGTGGGTTCCGGAACGCCAAACATAAAAATGTTGATAAATTTGGAAAAACACTTCAGACAGCTTAGATTTGATGTGCAACTACAAGAAAGACCCTTTCTGCTATAGTGGGAGGTGAACATTTCATGTTCTGAAGCTTCCCTGAGAAGTTATGGCACAATGCAGAAAACGCGTTTTCAGCCTGAGATAAGGTGGTTTCCAAAACGCCAAACGTAAAAATGTTGATTACTTTGGAAGAACACTTCTGACAGCTTAGATTTAATGTGCAACTACTAGAAAGACCCATTCTGCTATAGTGGGAGGTGAAACTTTCATTTTCTGAAGCTTTCCGGCAAAGTTATGGCACAATGCGTAAAACGCGTTTTCAGCCTGAGATAAGGTCGATTCCGGAACACCAAACATAAAAATGTTGATAACTTTGGAAAAACACTTCAGACAGCTGAGATTTGATGTGCAACTCCTCGAAAGACCCTATCTGCTATAGTGGGAAGCGAACATTTCATGTTCTGAAGCATCCCTGCAAAGTTATGCAACAATGCAGGAAACGCGTTTTCAGCCTGAGATAAGGTCGATTCCGGAACGCCAAACATAAAAATATTGATAACTTTGGAAAAACACTTCAGACAGCTTAGATTTGATGTGAAACTACTAGAATGACCCTTTCTGCTATAGTGGGAGTTGAAAATTTCATGTTCTCAAGCTTTCCTGCAAAGTTATGGCACAATGCGTAAAACGCGTTTTCAGCCGGAGATAAGGTTGATTCCGGAACGCCAAACATAAGAATGTTGATAACTTTGGAAAAACAATTCAGACAGCTTTGATTTGATGTGCAACTACTAGAAAGATCCTTTCTGCTATAGTGGGATGTTAAAATTTCATGTTCTGAAGCTTCCCTGCAAACTTATGGCAAAATATGTAAAACGCGTTTTAAGGCTGAGATAAGGTGGGTTCCGGAACGCCAAACATAAAAATGTTGATAACTTTAGAAAAACAATTCAAGACAGTTTAGATTTGATGTGCAACTACTAGAATGACCTTTTCTGCTATAGTGGGAGGTTATAATTTCATGTTCTGAAGCTTCCCTGCAAAGTAATTGCACAATGCAGAAAACGCGTTTTCAGCCTGAGATAAGGTGGGTTCCAGAACGCCAAACATAAAAATGTTGATAGCTTTGGAAAAACACTTCAGACAGCTTAGATTTGCTGTGAAACTACTAGAAAGACCCTATCTGCTATAGTGGGAGGCGATCATTTCATGTTCTGAAGCTTCCCTGAAAAGTTAAGGCACAATGTAGAAAAGGCGTTTTCAGCCTGAGATTAGGTGGGTTCCAGAACGCCAAACATAAAAATGTTGATAACTTTGGAAAAACACTTCAGACAGCTTAGATTTGATGTGCAACTACTGGAAAGACCCTTTCTGCTATAGTGGGAGGTGAAAATATCATGTTCTGAAGCTTCCCTGCAAAGTTATGCCACAGTGCGTAAAACGCGTTTTCAGCCTGAGATAAGATTGATTTCAGTAGGCCAAACATAAAAATGTTCAGAACTTTGGAAAAACACTTCAGACTGCTATGATTTGATGTGCAACTACTAGAAATACCCTTTCTGCTATAGTGGGAGGAGAAAATTTCATGTTCTGAAGTCTCCCTGCAAAGTAACGGCACAATGGAGAAAACGCTTTTTCAGCCTGAGATAAGGTCGATTCCGGAACGCCAAACACAAAAATGTTGATAACTTTCGAAAAACACTTCAGACAGCTTAGATTTGATGTGCAACTACTAGAAAGACCCTTTCTGCTATAGTGGGAGGTCAAAATTTCATGTTCTGAAGCTTGCCATGGAAAGTTATGGGACAATGCAGAAAACGATTTTTCATCCTGAGATAAGGTCGATTACGGAACGCGAAACATAAAAATGTTCATAACTTTCGAAAAACACTTCAGACAGCTTAGATTTGATGTGCAACTACTAGAAAGACCCTTTCTGCTATCGTGGGACGTGAAAATTTCATGTTCTGAAGCTTCCCAGCAAAGTTATGGCACAATGCCGAAAACGCGTTTTCAGCCTGAGATAAAGTCGATTCCGGAACGCCAAACGTGAAAATGTTGATAACTTTGGAAAAACACTTCAGACAGCTTAGATTTGATGTGCAACTACTAGAAAGACCCTTTCTGCTGTAGTGGGAGGTGAACATTTCATGTTCTGAAGCTTCCCTGAGAAGTTTTGGCACAATGCAGAAAACGCGTTTTCAGCCTGAGATAAGGTGGTTTCCAAAACGCCAAACGTAAAAATGTTGATTACTTTGGAACAACACTTCTGACAGCTTAGTTTTGATGTGCAACTACTAGAAAGATCCTTTCTGCTATAGTGGGAGGTGAACATTTCATTTTCTGAAGCTTCCCTGCAAACTTATGGCACAATGCGTAAAACGCGTTTTCAGCCTGAGATAAGGTCGATTCCAGAACGCCAAACATAAAAATGTTGATAACTTTCGAAAAACGCTTCAGACAGCTTAGATTTGATGTGCAACTACTCGAAAGACCCTTTCTGCTATAGTGGGAGGTCAAAATTTCATGTTCTGAAGCTTCCCATGGAAAGTTATGGGACAATGCAGAAAACGGTTTTTCATCCTGAGATAAGGTCGATTACGGAACGCGAAACATAAAAATGTTCATAACTTTCGAAAAACACTTCAGACAGCTTAGATTTGATGTGCAACTACTAGAAAGACCCTTTCTGCTATAGTGGGAGGTGAAAATTTCATGTTCTGGAGCTTCCCTGCAAAGTTATGGGACAATGCAGAAAACGATTTTTCATCCTGAGATAAAGTCGATTCCGGAACGCCAAACGTAAAAATGTTGATAACTTTCGAAAAACACTTCAGACAGCTTAGATTTGCTCTGCAACTACTACAAAGACCCTTTCTGCTGTAGTGGGAGGTGAAAATTTCATGTTCTGAGGATTCCCTGCAAAGTTATGGCACAATGCAGAAAACGCGTTTTCAGCCTGAGATAAGGTGGGTTCCAGAACGCCAAACATAAAAATGTTGATAACTTTGGAAAAACACTTTCGACAGCTTAGATTTGATGTGCAACTACTAGAAAGACCCTTTCTGCTATTGTGGGAGGTTAAAATTTCATTTTCTGAAGCTTCCCTGCAAAGTTATGGCACAATGCGTTTAACGCGTTTTCAGCCTGAGATGAGGTTGATTTCAGAACGCCAAACATAAAAATGTTGAGAACTTTGGAAAAACACTTCAGACAGCTAAGATTTGATGTGCAACTACTAGAAAGACCCATTCTGCTATAGTGGGAGGTTAAATTTTCATGTTCTGAAGCTTCCCTGCAAAGTTATGGCACAATGCAGAAAACGCGTTTTCAGCCTGAGATTAGGTCGATTCCGGAACGCCAAACATAAAAATGTAGACAATTTTGGAAAAACACTTCAGACAGCTTAGATTTGATGTGCATCTACTAGAAAGACCCTTTCTGCTATAGTGGGAGGTGAAATTATCATGTTCTGAAGCTTCCCTGCAAAGTTATGGTACAATGCAGAAAACGCGTTTTCGGCCTGAGATAAGGTCGATTCAGGAACACCAAACATAAAAATGTTGAGAACTTTGGAAAAACACTTCAGACAGCTAAGATTTGATGTGCAACTACTAGAAAGACCCATTCTGCTATAGTGGGAGGTTAAAATTTCATGTTCTGAAGCTTCCATGCAAAGTTATGGCACAATGCGTTAAACGCGTTTTCAGCCTGAGATAAGGTCGATTACGGAACGCAAAACATAAAAATGTTGATAACTTTGGAAAAACACTTCAGACAGCTTAGATTTGATGTGCAACTACAACAAAGACCCTTTCTGCTATAGTGGGAGGTGAAAATTTCATGTTCGGAAGCTTCCATGCAAAGTTATGTCACAATGCAGACAACGCGTTTTCAGCCTGAGATAAGGTCGATTCTGGAACGCCAAACATAAAAATGTTGATAACGTTCGAAAAACACTTCAGACAGCTTAGATTTGATGTGCAACTACTAGAAAGACCCTTTCTGCTATAGTGGGAGGTGAACATTTCATGTTCTGAGGCTTCCCTGAGAAGTTATGGTACAAGGCAGAAAACGCGTTTTCAGCCTGAGATAAGGTGGGGGGTTCCGAAACGCTAAACGTAAAAATGTTGATAACTTTGGAAAAACACTTCAGACAGCTTCGATTTGATGTGCAACTACTAGAAAGACCCTTTCTGCCATAGTGGGAGGTCAAAATTTCATGTTCTGAATGTTCCCTGCAAAGTTATGGCACAATGCAGAAAATGCGTTTTCAGCTAGTGATAAGGCGGGTTCCAGAACGCCAAACAAAAAAATGTTGATAACTTTCGAAAAACACTTCAGACAGCTTAGATTTGATGTGCAACTGCTAGAAAGACCCTTTCTGCTATAGTGGGAGGTGAACATTTCATGTTCTGAAGCTTCCCTGCAAAGTTATGGGACAATGCAGAAAACGCGTTTTCAGCCTGAGATAAGGTCGATTCAGGAACACCAAACATAAAAATGTTGAAAACTCTCGAAAAACACTTCAGACAGCTAAGATTTGATGTGCAACTACTGGAAAGACCCTTTCTGCTACAGTGGGAGGTTAAAATTTCATGTTCTGAAGCTTCCCTGCAAAGTTATGGCACAATGCGTTAAACGAGTTTTCAGCCTGAGATGAGGTTGATTTCAGAATGCCAAACAGAAAAATGTTGAGAACTTTGAAAAAACACTTCAGACAGCTAAGATTTGATGTGCAACTACTAGAAAGACCCATTCTGCTATAGTGGGAGGTTAAAATTTCATGTTCTGAAGCTTCCCTGCAAAGTTATGGCACAATGCAGAAAACGCGTTTTCGGCCTGAGATAAGGTCGATTCAGGAACTCCAAACATAAAAATGTTGAAAACTTTCGAAAAACACTTCAGACAGCTTAGATTTGATGTGCAACTACTAGAAAGACCCTTTCTGCTATAGTGGGAGGTGACAATTTCATGTTCTGAAGCTTCCCTGCAAAGTTATGGGACAATGCAGAAAACGATTTTTCATCCTGAGATAAAGTCGATTCCGGAACGCCAAACGTAAAAATGTTGATAACTTTCGAAAAACACTTCAGACAGCTTAGATTTGATGTGAAACTACTCGAAAGACCCTTTCTGCTATAGTGGGAGGTGAAAATTTCATGTTCTGAAGCTTCCATGCAAAGTTATGGCACAATGCAGACAACTCGTTTTCAGCCAGAGATAAGATCGATTCTGGAATGCCAAACGTAAAAATGTTGATAACTTTCGAAAAACACTTCAGACAGCTTAGATTTGATGTGCAACTGCTAGAAAGACCCTTTCTGCTATAGTGGGAGGTGAACATTTCATGTTCTGAAGCTTCCCTGCAAAGTTATGGGACAATGCAGAAAACGCGTTTTCAGCCTGAGATAAGGTCGATTCAGGAACACCAAACATAAAAATGTTGAAAACTCTCGAAAAACACTTCAGACAGCTTAGATTTGATGTGCAACTACTGGAAAGACCCTTTCTGCTACAGTGGGAGGTTAAAATTTCATGTTCTGAAGCTTCCCTGCAAAGTTATGGCACAATGCGTTAAACGAGTTTTCAGCCTGAGATGAGGTTGATTTCAGAATGCCAAACATAAAAATGTTGAGAAATTTGAAAAAACACTTCAGACAGCTAAGATTTGATGTGCAACTACTAGAAAGACCCATTCTGCTATAGTGGGAGGTTAAAATTTCATGTTCTGAAGCTTCCCTGCAAAGTTATAGCACAATGCAGAAAACGCGTTTTCGGCCAGAGATAAGGTCGAATCAGGAACACCAAACATAAAAATGTTGAAAACTTTCGAAAAACACTTCAGACAGCTTAGATTTGATGTGCATCTACGAGAAAGACCCTTTCTGCTCTAGTGGGAGGTGAAAATTTCATGTTCTGAAGCTTCCCTGCAAAGTTATGGCACAATGCAGAAAACGCGTTTTCAGCTTGAGATAAGGTGGGTTCCAGAACGCCAAACATAAAAATGTTGATAACTTTGGAAAAACACTTCAGACAGCTTAGATTTGATGTGCAAATACTAGAAAGACCCTATCTGCTATAGTGGGAAGCGGACATTTCATGTTCTGAACCTTCCCTGAAAAGTTATGGCACAATGCAGAAAACGCGTTTTCAGCCTGAGATTAGGTGGGTTCCAGAACGCCAAACATAAAAATGTTGATAACTTTGGAAAAACACTTCAGACAGCTTAGATTTGATGTGAAACTACTAGAAAGACCCTTTCTGCTATAGTGGGAGGTGAAAATTTCATGTTCTGAAGCTTCCATGCAAAGTTATGGCACAATGCAGACAACTCGTTTTCAGCCTGAGATAAGATCGATTCTGGAATGCCAAACATAAAAATGTTGATAACTTTCGAAAAACACTTCAGACAGCTTAAATTTGATGTGCAACTGCTAGAAAGACCCTTTCTGCTATAGTGGGAGGTGAACATTTCATGTTCTGAAACTTCCCTGCAAAGTTATGGGACAATGCAGAAAACGCGTTTTCAGCCTGAGATAGGGTCGATTCAGGAACACCAAACATAAAAATGTTGAAAACTTTCGAAAAACACTTCAGACAGCTTAGATTTGATGTGCAACTACTGGAAAGACCCTTTCTGCTACAGTGGGAGGTTAAAATTTCATGTTCTGAAGCTTCCCTGCAAAGTTATGGCACAATGCGTTAAACGAGTTTTCAGCCTGAGATGAGGTTGATTTCAGAATGCCAAACACAAAAATGTTGAGAATTTTGAAAAAACACTTCAGACAGCTAAGATTTGATGTGCAACTACTAGAAAGACCCATTCTGCTATAGTGGGACGTTAAAATGTCATGTTCTGAAGCTTCCCTGCAAAGTTATGGGACAATGCAGAAAAAGATTTTTCATCCTGAGATAAGGTCGATTCCGGAACGTTAAACATAAAAATGTTGATAACTTTCGAAAAACGCTTCAGACAGCTTAGATTTGACATGCAACTCCTAGAAAGACCCTTTCTGCTATAGTGGGACGTGAAAATTTCATGTTCTGAAGCTTCCCTGCAAAGTTATGGCAAAATATGTAAAACGCGTTTTCAGACTGAGATAAGGTGGGTTCCGGAACGCCAAACATAAAAGTGTTGATAACTTTCGAAAAACACTTCAGACAGCTTAGATTTGAAGTGCAACTACTAGAATGACCTTTTCTGCCTTTAGTGGGAGGTTTAAATTTCATGTTCTGAAGCTTCCCTGCAAAGTTATGGCACAATGCAGAAAACGCGTTTTCAGCCGGAGATAAGGTCGATTCCGAAACGCCAAACATAAAAATGTTGATATGTTTGGAAAAACACTTTCGACAGCTTAGATTTGATGTGCAACTACTAGAAAGACCCTTTCTGCTATAGTGGGAGGTTAAAATTTCATTTTCTGAAGCTTCCCTGCAAAGTTATGGCACAATGCGTTAAACGCGTTTTCAGCCTGAGATGAGGTTGATTTCAGAATGCCAAACATAAAAATGTTGATAACTTTCGAAAAACACTTCAGACAGCTTAAATTTGATGTGCAACTGCTAGAAAGACCCTTTCTGCTATAGTGGGAGGTGAACATTTCATGTTCTGAAGCTTCCCTGCAAAGTTATGGGACAATGCAGAAAACGCGTTTTCAGCCTGAGATACGGTCGATTCAGGAACACCAAACATAAAAATGTTGAAAACTTTCGAAAAACACTTCAGACAGCTTAGATTTGATGTGCAACTACTGGAAAGACCCTTTCTGCTACAGTGGGAGGTTAAAATTTCATGTTCTGAAGCTTCCCTGCAAAGTTATGGCACAATGCGTTAAACGAGTTTTCAGCCTGAGATGAGGTTGATTTCAGAATGCCAAACACAAAAATGTTGAGAATTTTGAAAAAACACTTCAGACAGCTAAGATTTGATGTGCAACTACTAGAAAGACCCATTCTGCTATAGTGGGAGGTTAAAATGTCATGTTCTGAAGCTTCCCTGCAAAGTTATGGGACAATGCAGAAAAAGATTTTTCATCCTGAGATAAGGTCGATTCCGGAACGTTAAACATAAAAATGTTGATAACTTTCGAAAAACGCTTCAGACAGCTTAGATTTGATATGCAACTCCTAGAAAGACCCTTTCTGCTATAGTGGGACGTGAAAATTTCATGTTCTGAAGCTTCCCTGCAAAGTGATGGCTCAATGCTGAAAACGCGTTTTCAGCCTGAGATAAGGTTGATTCCGAAACGCCAAACATAAGAATGTTGATAACTTTGGAAAAACACTTCAGACAGCTTAGTTTTGAAGTGCAACTACTAGAATGACCTTTTCTGCCTTTAGTGGGAGGTTTAAATTTCATGTTCTGAAGCTTCCCTGCAAAGTTATGGCACAATGCAGAAAACGCGTTTTCAGCCCAAGATAAGGTCGTGTCCGGAACGCCAACCTAAAAAATGTTGATAGCTTTCGAAAAACACTTCAGACAACTTAGATTTGATGTGCAACTACAAGAAAGACCCTGTCTGTTACAGTGGGAGTTGAAAATTTCATGTTCTGAAACTTGCCTGCAAAGTTATGGCACAATGCAGAAAACGCGTTTTCAGCCTGAGATAAGGTTGATTCCGCAACGCCAAACATAAAAATGTTGATAACTTTGGAAAAACACTTCATACAGCTTAGATTTGATGTGCAACTACTAGAAAGACCCTTTCTGCCATAGTGGGAGGTGAACATTTCATGTTCTGAAGCTTCCCTGCAAAGTTATGGCACAATGCAGAAAACGCGTTTTCAGCTTGAGATAAGGTCAATTCCGGAACGCCAAACATAAAAATGTTGATAACTTTCTAAAAAAACTTCATACAGCTTAGATTCGATGTGCAACTACTAGAGAGACCCTTTCTGCCATAGTGGGAGGTAAACATTTCATGTTCCGAAGCTTCCCTGCAAAGTAATGCCACAATGCAGAAAACGCGTTTTCTGCCTGTGATAAGGTGGGTTCCGGAACGCCAAACATAAAAATGTTGATAATTTTCGAAAAACATATCAGAAAGCTTAGATTTAATGTGCAACGACTAGAAAGACCCTTTCTGCTATAGTGGGAGGTGAAAATTTCATGTTCTGAAGCTTCCCTGCAAAGTTAAGGAACAATGCAGAAACCGCGTTTTCTGCCTGAGATAAGGTGGGTTCCAGAACGCCAAACATAAAAATGTTTATAACTTTGGAAAAACACTTCAGACAGCTTAGATTTGATGTGCAACTACTAGAAAGACCCTTTCTGCTACAGTGGGAGGTTAGAATTTCATGTTCTGAAGCTTCCCTGCAAAGTTATGGCACAATGCAGAAAACGCTTTTTCAGCCTGAGATAAGGAGGGTTCCGGAACGCCAAACATAAAAATGTTGACAACTTTGGAAAAACACTTCAGACAGCTTAGATTTGATGTGCAACTGCTAGAGAGACCCTTTCTGCTATAGTGGGAGGTGAACAATTCATGTTCTGAAGCTTCCCTGCAAAGTTATGGCACAATGCAGAAAACGCGTTTTCAGCATGAGACAAGGTCAATTACGGAACGCCAAACATAAAAATATGATAACTTTGAAAAAACACTTCAGACAGCTTAGATTTGATGTGCGACTACTAGAAAGACCCTTTCTGCTATAGTGGGAGGTGAACATTTCATGTTCTGAAGTTTCCCTGCAAAGTTATGGCACAATGCAGAAAACGCGTTTTCAGCCAGAGATAAGGTCGATTCTGCAATGCCAAAGATAAAAATGTTGATAACTTTGGAAAAACACTTCAGACAGCTTAGATTTGATGTGCAAGTAGGAGAAAAACCCTTTCTGCTTTAGTGGTGGGAATTGAAAATTTCATGTTCTGAAGCTTTCCTGCAAAGTTATGGCGCAATGCGTAAAACGCGTTTTCAGCCTGAGATAAGGTTGATTCCGGAACGCCAAACATAAAAATGTTGATAACTTTGGAAAAACACTTCAAACTGCTTAGATTTGATGTGCAACTACTAGAAAGTCCCTTTCTGCTATAGTGGGAGGAGAAAATTTCATGTTCTGAAGATTCCCTGCAAAGTTATGCCACAATGCAGAAAACGCGTATTCAGCCTGAGATAAGGTTGATTCCGGAACGCCAAACATAAAAATGTTGATAACTTTGAAAAAACACTTCAGACAGATTAGATTTGATGTGCAACTACTAGAAAGACCCTTTCTGCTAAAGTGGGAGGTGAAAATTTAATATTCTGCAGCTTTCCTGCAAAGTGATGGCTCAATGCTGAAAACGCGTTTTCAGCCTGAGATAAGGTTGATTCCGAAACGACAAACATAAGAATGTTGATAACTTTGGAAAAACACTTCAGACAGCTTAGTTTTGATGTGCAACTAATAGAAAGACCCTTTCTGCTATAGTGGGAGGTGAAAATTTCATGTTCTGAAGCTTCCCTGCAAAGTTATGGCACAATGCAGAAAACGCGTTTTCAGCCCAAGATAAGGTCGTGTCCGGAACGCCAACCTAAAAAATGTTGATAGCTTTCGAAAAACACTTCAGACAACTTAGATTTGATGTGCAACTACAAGAAAGACCCTGTCTGTTACAGTGGGAGTTGAAAATTTCATGTTCTGAAGCTTGCCTGCAAAGTTATGGCACAATGCAGAAAACGCGTTTTCAGCCTGAGATAAGGTTGATTCCGCAACGCCAAACATAAAAATGTTGATAACTTTGGAAAAACACTTCATACAGCTTAGATTTGATGTGCAACTACTAGAAAGACCCTTTCTGCTATAGTGGGAGGTGAACATTTCATGTTCTGAAGCTTCCCTGCAAAGTTATGGCACAATGCAGAAAACGCGTTTTCAGCTTGAGATAAGGTCAATTCCGGAACGCCAAACATAAAAATGTTGATAACTTTCTAAAAAAACTTCATACAGCTTAGATTCGATGTGCAACTACTAGAGAGACCCTTTCTGCCATAGTGGGAGGTGAACATTTCATGTTCCGAAGCTTCCCTGCAAAGTAATGCCACAATGCAGAAAACGCGTTTTCTGCCTGTGATAAGGTGGGTTCCGGAACGCCAAACATAAAAATGTTGATAATTTTCGAAAAACACTTCAGACAGCTTAGATTTGATGTGCAACTACTAGAAAGACCCTTTCTGCTAGAGTGGGAGGTCAAAATTTCATGTTCTGAAGCTTCCCTGGAAAGTGATGGGACAATGCGTGAAACGCGCTTTCAGCCTGAGATAAGGTCGATTCCGGAACGCCAAACATAAAAATATTGATAACTTTGGAAAAACACTTCAGACAGCTTAGATTTGATGTGTAACTACTAAAAAGACTCTTTCTGCTATAGTGGGAGGTGAAACTTT
This sequence comes from Synchiropus splendidus, assembly GCF_027744825.2. NCBI lineage: Eukaryota > Metazoa > Chordata > Actinopteri > Syngnathiformes > Callionymidae > Synchiropus > Synchiropus splendidus. The sequence continues at coordinate 25,472,264 of NC_071343.1, forward strand.
CATGTTCTGAAGCTTTCCGTCAAAGTTATGGCACAATGCATAAAACGCGTTTTCAACCTGAGACAAGGTGGGTTCCGGAACGCCAAACAGAAAAATGTTGATAACTTTCGAAAAACACTTCAGACAGATTAGATTTGATGTGCAACTATTAGAAAGACCCTCTTTGTCATAGTGGGAGCTGAAAATTTCATGTTCTGATGCTTCCCTGCAAAGTTAAGGAACAATGTAGAAAACGCGTTTTCAGCCTGCGATAAGGTGGGTTCCGGAACGCCAAACGTAAAAATGTTGATAACTTTGGAAAAACATATCAGAAAGCTTAGATTTAATGTGCAACGACTAGAAAGACCCTTTCTGCTATAGTGGGAGGTGAAAATTTCATGTTCTGAAGCTTCCCTGCAAAGTTAAGGAACAATGCAGAAACCGCGTTTTCTGCCTGAGATAAGGTGGGTTCCAGAACGCCAAACATAAAAATGTTTATAACTTTGGAAAAACACTTCAGACAGCTTAGATTTGATGTGCAACTACTAGAAAGACCCTTTCTGCTACAGTGGGAGGTTAAAATTTCATGTTCTGAAGCTTCCCTGCAAAGTTATGGCACAATGCAGAAAACGCTTTTTCAGCCTGAGATAAGGAGGGTTCCGGAACGCCAAACATAAAAATGTTGACAACTTTGGAAAAACACTTCAGACAGCTTAGATTTGATGTGCAACTGCTAGAGAGACCCTTTCTGCTATAGTGGGAGGTGAACAATTCATGTTCTGAAGCTTCCCTGCAAAGTTATGGCACAATGCAGAAAACGCGTTTTCAGCATGAGACAAGGTCAATTACGGAACGCCAAACATAAAAATATGATAACTTTGAAAAAACACTTCAGACAGCTTAGATTTGATGTGCGACTACTAGAAAGACCCTTTCTGCTATAGTGGGAGGTGAACATTTCATGTTCTGAAGTTTCCCTGCAAAGTTATGGCACAATGCAGAAAACGCGTTTTCAGCCAGAGATAAGGTCGATTCTGGAATGCCAAAGATAAAAATGTTGATAACTTTGGAAAAACACTTCAGACAGCTTAGATTTGACGTGCAGCTACTAGAAAGACCCTTTCTGCTGTAGAGGGAGTTGAAAATTTCATGTTCTGAAGCTTCCCTGCAAAGTTATGGGACAATGCAGAAAACGTGTTTTCAGCCTGAGATAAGGTCGATTCTGGAACGCCAAATATAAAAATGTTGAAAACTATCGAAAAACACTTCAGACAGCTTACATTTGATGTGCAAGTAGGAGAAAAACCCTTTCTGCTTTAGTGGTGGGAATTGAAAATTTCATGTTCTGAAGCTTTCCTGCAAAGTTATGGCGCAATGCGTAAAACGCGTTTTCAGCCTGAGATAAGGTTGATTCCGGAACGCCAAACATAAAAATGTTGATAACTTTGGAAAAACACTTCAAACTGCTTAGATTTGATGTGCAACTACTAGAAAGTCCCTTTCTGCTATAGTGGGAGGAGAAAATTTCATGTTCTGAATATTCCCTGCAATGTTATGCCACAATGCAGAAAACGCGTATTCAGCCTGAGATAAGGTTGATTCCGGAACGCCAAACATAAAAATGTTGATAACTTTGAAAAAACACTTCAGACAGATTAGATTTGATGTGCAACTACTAGAAAGACCCTTTCTGCTAAAGTGGGAGGTGAAAATTTAATATTCTGCAGCTTTCCTGCAAAGTGATGGCTCAATGCTGAAAACGCGTTTTCAGCCTGAGATAAGGTTGATTCCGAAACGCCAAACATAAGAATGTTGATAACTTTGGAAAAACACTTCAGACAGCTTAGTTTTGATGTGCAACTAATAGAAAGACCCTTTCTGCTATAGTGGGAGGTGAAAATTTCATGTTCTGAAGCTTCCCTGCAAAGTTATGGCACAATGCAGAAAACGCGTTTTCAGCCCAAGATAAGGTCGTGTCCGGAACGCCAACCTAAAAAATGTTGATAGCTTTCGAAAAACACTTCAGACAACTTAGATTTGATGTGCAACTACAAGAAAGACCCTGTCTGTTACAGTGGGAGTTGAAAATTTCATGTTCTGAAGCTTGCCTGCAAAGTTATGGCACAATGCAGAAAACGCGTTTTCAGCCTGAGATAAGGTTGATTCCGCAACGCCAAACATAAAAATGTTGATAACTTTGGAAAAACACTTCATACAGCTTAGATTTGATGTGCAACTACTAGAAAGACCCTTTCTGCTATAGTGGGAGGTGAACATTTCATGTTCTGAAGCTTCCCTGCAAAGTTATGGCACAATGCAGAAAACGCGTTTTCAGCTTGAGATAAGGTCATTTCCGGAACGCCAAACATAAAAATGTTGATAACTTTCTAAAAAAACTTCATACAGCTTAGATTCGATGTGCGACTACTAGAGAGACCCTTTCTGCCATAGTGGGAGGTGAACATTTCATGTTCCGAAGCTTCCCTGCAAAGTAATGCCACAATGCAGAAAACGCGTTTTCTGCCTGTGATAAGGTGGGTTCCGGAACGCCAAACATAAAAATGTTGATAATTTTCGAAAAACACTTCAGACAGCTTAGATTTGATGTGCAACTACTAGAAAGACCCTTTCTGCTAGAGTGGGAGGTCAAAATTTCATGTTCTGAAGCTTCCCAGGAAAGTGATGGGACAATGCGTGAAACGCGCTTTCAGCCTGAGATAAGGTCGATTCCGGAACGCCAAACATAAAAATATTGATAACTTTGGAAAAACACTTCAGACAGCTTAGATTTGAAGTGTAACTACTAAAAAGACTCTTTCTGCTATAGTGGGAGGTGAAACTTTCATGTTCTGAAGCTTTCCGTCAAAGTTATGGCACAATGCATAAAACGCGTTTTCAACCTGAGACAAGGTGGGTTCCGGAACGCCAAACAGAAAAATGTTGATAACTTTCGAAAAACACTTCAGACAGATTAGATTTGATGTGCAACTATTAGAAAGACCCTCTTTGTCATAGTGGGAGCTGAAAATTTCATGTTCTGATGCTTCCCTGCAAAGTTAAGGAACAATGCAGAAAACGCGTTTTCAGCCTGCGATAAGGTGGGTTCCGGAACGCCAAACGTAAAAATGTTGATAACTTTGGAAAAACATATCAGAAAGCTTAGATTTAATGTGCAACGACTAGAAAGACCCTTTCTGCTATAGTGGGAGGTGAAAATTTCATGTTCTGAAGCTTCCCTGCAAAGTTAAGGAACAATGCAGAAACCGCGTTTTCTGCCTGAGATAAGGTGGGTTCCAGAACGCCAAACATAAAAATGTTTATAACTTTGGAAAAACACTTCAGACAGCTTAGATTTGATGTGCAACTACTAGAAAGACCCTTTCTGCTACAGTGGGAGGTTAAAATTTCATGTTCTGAAGCTTCCCTGCAAAGTTATGGCACAATGCAGAAAACGCTTTTTCAGCCTGAGATAAGGAGGGTTCCGGAACGCCAAACATAAAAATGTTGATAACTTTGGAAAAAACATTTCAGACAGCTTAGATTTGATGTTCAACTACGAGAAAGACCCTTTCTGCTATAGTGGGAGGTGAAAATTTCATGTTCTGAAGCTTCCCTGCAAATTTATGGCACAAAGCAGAAAATGCGTTTTCAGCCAGAGATAAGGTGGGTTCCGGAACGCCAAACATAAAAATGTTGATAACTTTGGAAAACCACTTCAGACAGCTTAGATTTGATGTGCAACTACATTAAAGACCCTTTATGCTATTGTGGGAGGTTAAAATTTCATGTTCTAAAGATTCCCAGCAAAGTTATGCCACAAAGCAGAAAATGCGTTTTCAGCCAGAGATAAGGTGGGTTCCGGAACGCCAAACATAAAAATGTTGATAACTTTCGAATAACACTTCAGACAGCTTAGATTTGCTGTGTAACTACTAGAAAGACCCTTTCTGCTATAGTGGGAGGTGAAACT